>NC_091373.1:15335075-15455075 GCF_038502225.1 Cherax quadricarinatus
ATCTGGTTGATGTGTGCCTCAGGAGATGTGCTCGGTATTATACTCACCCTAAGATCCCTTTCCTTGAGTGAGATTTCCAGTCTTTGACCACCTAGCCTATACTCTGTCTATTGTCTTCTTTGCCCTCCCGGATCTTCATGACTTTGCATTTGGCAAGGTTAAATTCGAAGAGCCAATTGCTGGACCAAGCTTCCAGCTTGTCCAGGTCTCTTTGTAATCCTGCCTGATCCTCATCCGATTTAATTCTCATCAACTTCACATCATCTGCAAACAGGGACACTTCTGAGTTTATCCCTTCCGTCATGTCATTCACACATACCAAGAATAGCAGTGATCCTAGGACTGACCCTGTGGAACACCGCTCGTCACAGGCGATCACTCTAATACCTCGTCACGTACCACGACTCATTGTTGCCTCCCTGTCAGGTATTCTCTGATCCATTGCAGTGCCCTTCCTGATATATGTGCCTGATCCTATAGCTTTTGCACAAATCTCTTGTGAGGAACTATGTCGAAGGCCTTCTTGCAGTCCAAGAAAATGCAATCTACCCACCCATTTCTCTCGTGTCTTACTTCCGTTACCTTGTCATAAAACTCCAGGTTTGTGACACAGGATTTGCCTTCCCTGAATCCGTGCTGGTTTTCGTTCATAATCTTGTTCCGTTCTAGGTGCTCCACCGGTCTCCTCCTGATAATCTTCTCCATAACTCTGAATACTATACACGTCAATGATACTGGTTTATAGTTCAGTGCCTCGTATCTGTCTCCTTTCTTAAAATGAGAACTACATGTGCGGTCTGCCATACCTCAGGTAGTTGCCCAGTTTCAATGGATGTGTTGAAAATTGTTGTTAGTGGCACACACAGGGTCTCTGCTTCCTCTCTAAGGACCTACGGAGAGATGTCCTTTCCCATCACCTTTGAGGTATCAAGGTCACTTAGCAGCTTCTTCACATAATTCTCGGCTGTATTTCACCCAACACTTGTAGGTATATCCCTTATTGGTGTACCCCTCTGTTCTGACTTCCCCAAGTCCTTTCTGTCTCCATTGTAAATACTTCGTTAATCTCATGTTGAGCTCTTCACATACTTCTTGGTCGTTTCTTGTGAGCTCCCCACCTTCTTTCCTCAGCCTCGTTACCTGGTCATTGACTGTTGTATTTTTCCTGATGTGGCTATACAACAGTTTCGGGCCAGACTTGACTTTTGATGTTATGTCGTTTTCGTACTGTCGCTGGACCTCCCTCCTTATCTGTGCATACTCGTTTCTGGCTCTTCGACTTATCTCTTTATTTTCCTGGGTCCTTCGTCGTTTGTACTTTTTCCATTCTCTAGTGCATTTGGCTTTTGCCTCCCTACACCTTTGGGTAAACCAAGGGCTCATTCTGGTCTTCCCATCATTGTTGCCCTTGGGAACAAACCTTTCATCTGCCTCCTTGCATTTTGTTGTTACATAGTCCATCATTTCGTTTACTGATTTTCCCACCAATTCTCTTTCACACTGTAACTCCTGCATGAAGTTTCTGATACCTGTGTAGTCCCCTCTTTTACAGTTTGGTTTATCCCATCCTACTCCTGTTACCCTCTCCACTTGTAACTCTACTAAACCATACCCCCGGCCGGGATTGAACCCGCGGTCATAGAGTCTCAAAACTCCAGCCCGTCGCGTTAGCCACTAGACCAGCTAGCCACAATAAGATTCATCCAACTAGGTATATTTCTACACCATAGGAAGGTTAGCACAGGCACCTCTGTGACCACAAATGCAAGTTTTTATAGACGGCAGTGAAGGGACTTGAGCTAGAGTTCGTCACGGCCACGCTAGCTGGAGATTCGTCTGTAAAAACTTGCATTTGTGGTCACAGAGGTGCCTGTGCTAACCTTCCTATGGTGTAGAAATATACCTAGTTGGATGAATCTTATTGTGGCTAGCTGGTCTAGTGGCTAACGCGACGGGCTGGAGTTTTGAGACTCTATGACCGCGGGTTCAATCCCGGCCGGGGGTATGGTTTATTTGCAATCGTGTCATTACGATTTCTTGAGTCATGTTAACTCTACTATATATTCACAGTTCAGAACCACGTGATCACTATCTCCAAGGGGCCTTTCATATGTGATGTCCTCAATGTCCGAGCTACTCAGGGTGAACACTAGGTCCAGTCTTGCTGATTCATCCTCCCCTCTCTCCTTTCTGTGTGTGTGTGTGTGTGTCTGTGTGAGTCTGTGTGTGTCTGTGTGTGTCTGTCTGTCTCTCTCTCTCTCTCTCTCTCTCTCTCTCTCTCTCTCTCTCTCTCTGTGTGTGTGTCTGTGTGTGTGAAATAGGTATTAGGTTACAAAATCAGTAAAAGTTTTTTTATGTACATAGCGAGTATCAGGTTAAAAATGTATAAGGGAGGAGGGTTAGTTTCCAGTAAAAGTGGGCTTCAGACAGAAATGAGTGATGTCACCATGGTTGTTTAACATATTTATAGATAGGGTTGTAAAAGAAGTGAATGCTATGGTGTTGGATTAAAAGATAATGAATTAGATACAAAGTGGTAGTTTTCATACTTGCTCACTGTGGATGGAGGCAAAAATGGGAATGCACTTGAGTATAGGAGTGTCAAAACTATTATATGGGCGTGAACGTGGATTTGTAGCGAGGATGGTTAAAATCTCTCACGAATAAACAGAGCATTATAATCTTGTCCACTTCTAATGCTATATTTATGTTGTTTTAACCTAAGCTCAAGACTTCTGCCAGTTTGACCGTAATAAACTTTATCACACATTTTACAAGGAATCTTACAGACACACCCGTTAGGATTTTGGGGGAATTGTTTATCAAAAGTGTTTTAACTGTGTCAAGATTTTTAAATACAACATTGTTGTTAGAAAAGGCATAACATCCAATGATGGTTCTCCTTTACCATAAAAATTTGGTTGATATGCCTTCTCTACTTCATTAAGAATTTTAATATCAAAGTTGTATTTAAAAATCTTGACAGTTAAAAAACTTTTGATAAAAAAATTCTCCCATAATGCTGACGGATGTGTCAAAAAAAATTCCTTGTAAAATATATGATAAAGTTTATTACGGTCAAACTGGTAAAAGTCTTGAACTTGGGTTAAAACAAGATTCTAATGCTCTGTTTATTTATGTGAGAGATTTTAACTATCCAACTGATTTTCAAAAAGTTGAGAAACTTGTATCAAACAAGTCCAGGGTCGACAGGGATAGAATACAATCATTTTTTATAAAAAGTAGTTTTGAAAGTAATATGAATATTTCTTTAGGTTTATATAAACTGGATTAATTTAGTATTAATAAAATTTGTGAAGACTTTAATGTTCATTAGACAATTTTTTATGGTAGAATATAAGCTGTGTTTCAGGGATCACTGACTACCTACCTACATCATCATAAAAAGTCAGGTGCTGTTGGGGTGGTAGCGAGAACTAGAATCGTCCTTATTTGCCTTCCTGTTCTCTTATTTTTATAGTTCCTTGATATTTATAATGTGAAAAGTCACGAAAGCGCTTGGAATTTCACTATTTTTTCACTGTGGTTGTTCTTCATACATATATGAGGCGCGCCAAAACGATATTGGTTTGAGTCCTCGGCTAGTCGCAGTGTTATTTGTTAAATACCACTCGTCTGTGGTTACAATAATATATATATATATATATATATATATATATATATATATATATATATATATATATATATATATATATATATTCGTCTGTCTTAAATCTTACATGCTGGCAAGACTGCAACCATACACACAAACACACCAGCATTAGCATTTAATAAAAATGCAAGTTTTCTGCGTGTTGACTCATTTTTTTCCTCTCACGAGCTGGCACTGAAAAAAAAAGATTTAATGTGAAAAATAGAATGTGATTTTGCTTCTCACTGAATATTAAGCATTGTACTCTGGTTCTGACAAAAACGGGATTTTCTCTCGTGCTATGTTTTGAAAAAAGACAGAAAAGAAAACAACAAGAGCAACAAGAAAAAAAGATAATGTATAGAATTTTAATGTAAATTGCCATTGTGCATGCACATTGTCTTTGTTTTAGAACGAACATTACTTGAGGGTAGGTTATTTTTCTTTTATTTTTTAAGCAGCTAACAAAAATCTGGTTCGAACAAAATGGGTCACAGCTCTGAAAAAAAAAAATTCTTAATCTCTCTTTTTCAGATACATCCCTCCTTTTTCCTCAAAATGTTTAGATGATCTCATTTGGAATAAGGTCAGAGTCGCATCGCCCGAGAAATTCACAACCAACAACTTGGAGATTGGTAAGTTCTCTATTTGATGAAATTAACTAAATGCCATAAACCTCATTTTCTATCTTATTCACTTACTAGTCAGTTCGTTCTACTGTTGATATGCTTGATGTATCAGTCCAAACTAGATCAATAGAACGCTGTGGATTAGCCGTGTATGTTCTGATGTTTTAATGTCTTATATGGCTGCAACATGTGCCCGCTTCGCTGTACTCTCACATGAAGGAAATGAGCAATGGAATTGTTGCGATGACACAGGTGCAGCGTAAACATTTGTGATATGGATTCATTCTACATAGAGCTTTATGAAGTCGACAGACTTGGCTGTGCTCATAAAGAGAAGTGTTGTCAAAAGGAAAAGCTTGTTCCTGTCGGCATTACCGTCGGCAGTACACCTATGTAGTCACTAATTGTCCTTGTTGTCCTTGTTATTATTATCATTGTTGTTGCTACTGTTGTTGTTGATATTGTTATTTAGATATCACCAGTAATGATACCATTTTTTTTATTTAGTAAAACTGGATACGTCAGCAGTGTGCTGCTACACTTTTCTATATAATGTAATTACACAGTGGGAACAAAAGCTAGCTGAATTATCCTGTCATATTCCATCACTCTCGACCTGTTGTTGCTGTTGCAAGGAAATTTGTGGAGGCAGTCTTCAATGTGCCCTGCTGCAACAAATGCATGAAACTGCAACGAGATTACTGTTTGGTGGGAAGTATTTGGTATAACTATGGAAGGCACTTCACTGCAGAACCAGACTTTGTTACATATGTGTTGTTCTGGGTAGACTGATTACCTTCTACACAGTGCGAGAAGTCACCAGTAATGAACGTTTTCTCTACACAATGAATATTTCTAAGAAACTTTCTTTTGTGCTTAACAAACCCCAGTGATGTATGTGTAAGACCAAACTTGCTTCCCACACTTCCCAATCTCCGTTACTGTAATGAACTAAACTTGCTTTCTTCACTGCTAATATCTGATAATGTGTTTTATCAGATTGACTGCGGAAAAATAGAACTGTCAGATATTTCCTGGGAAATGGACCTGAGCGCCCTTAACCTTGATCAGTGTTTGGAAAAGCTAAAACCGAAAGCACACAATATCTGTATAAAATACATTCCTCACATAAATATTCCAAGGATATTTAATAAAGAGAACGAAGACGAATGAACAGAATAAGAACAAGGGTTAGAGAATTACTTAAAACTAGCATATGTCACAACAGAGGCAACATAATTTTAGCGAAAAGATTCCTGATATATTGTAGAGGAAAAACTATATCATCCACAGTAAACGGAAGAAGCACAAAATAATAATAATAATAATAATAATAATAATAATAATAATAATAATAATAATAATAACACTAACATCTATATTTACTACAAGTACATGTACAAGGTATACAGTCCTAGCTGACATCAATGACATACTACTATATAGAAATCTCCTTGTTATGCAGAGCATTTCGGGCAAATTAGGTCAGTTTTGTCCCTGGGTGCGACTCACACCAGTCGACTAACACCCAGGTAACCATTTTACTGGTTACCTGGAGGTTATTCCGGGGATCAACGCCCCCGCGGCCCGGTCCATGACCAGGCCTCCCGATGGATCAGGGCCTGATCAACTAGGCTGTTACTGCTGGCCGCACGCAGTCCAACGTACGAGCCACAGCCCGGCTGATCCGGCACTGACTTTAGGTATCTGTCCAGCTCTCTCTTGAAGGCAGCCAGGGGCTTATTGGCAATTCCATTAATGCTTGATGGGAGGCTGTTGAACAGTTTTGGGCCCCGGACACTTATGGTGTTTTCCCTTAGTGTACCAATGGCGCCCCTACTTTTTATTAGGGGCATTTTGCATCTCCTGCCCAGTCTTTTACTTTCGTAGGGAGTGATTTCTGTGTGCAGATTTGGGACCATTCCTTCCAAGATTTTCCAAGTGTAGATTATGATATATCTCTCCCTCCTGCGTTCCAACGAGTACAAGTCAAGTGCTTCCAAGCGTTCCCAGTAGTTAAGGTGCTTGACAGAACTTATAAGTGCAGTAAAGGATCTCTGTACACTCTCTAGATCTGCGATTTCACCTGCTTTGAATGGAGATGTTAATGTACAGCAGTATTCCAGCCTAGAGAGAACAAGTGATTTGAAAAGGATCATCATTGGCTTGGCATCTCTCGTTTTGAAAGTTCTCATTATCCATCCTATCATTTTCTTTGCACGTGTGATCGTGGCACTGTTGTGATCCTTGAAAGTGAGATCCTCAGACATTACTACTACCAGGTCCCTTACATTATTTTTCCGCTCTATTGTATGGCCGGAGTCTGTAGTATACTCTGTTCTAGTTATTATCTCCTCCAGTTTTTCATAACGGAGTAGTTGGAATTTGTCCTCATTGAACATCATATTGTTTACCGTTGCCCACTGGAAAACTTTGTTTATATCTTCTCGGAGGTTAACCGCGTCCTCAGCAGATGACAGCCTCATGCAGATCCTAGTATCATCCGCAAAGGATGATACGGTGCTGTGGCGTAAATCTCTGTGTATGTCTGATATGAGGATAAGGAATAAGATGGGGGCGAGTACTGTGCCTTGTGGAACAGAGCTCTTCACTATGGCAGCCTCCAATTTAACTCTGTTGACCACTACTCTTTGTGTTCGATTTGTTAGGAAGTTGAAGATCCATCTCCCCACTTTACCAGTTATTCCTTTAGCACGTATTTTATGGGCTATTACGCCATGATGGCATTTGTCAAATGCTTTCGCAAAGTCTGTGTATATTACATCTGCATTCTGATTTTCTTCCAGTGCATCCAAGGCCATATAGTGATCCAGTAGTTGTGAGAGGCAGGAGCGACCTGCCCTGAACCCATGTTGCCCTGGATTGTGCAGATTTTGGAAATCCAGGTGATTTGCAATCCTGCTTCTTAGCACTCTTTCAAAGATTTTTATGATGTGGGACGTCAGAGCTATTGGTCAATAGTTCTTAGCTAATGCTTTGCTGCAACCTTTATGGAGTGGGGCTATATCCGTTGTTTTAAGTGACTGTGGAATTTCACCCATGTCCAAGCTCCTCCTCCATAGTGTACTTAGGGCACGCGAGAGGGGTTTCTTGCAGTTCTTAATGAAAACAGAGTTCCACGAGTCTGGGCCCGGGGCTGAGTGCATAGGCATGTTGTCAATGGCTTTTTCGAAATCTATCGGAGTTAGGGTAATGTCGGAAATCTGGCATACATTTATGGAGTTTTGAGGCTCATTCATGAAGAAATCATTTGGGTCGTCGATCCTCAGACCTATTAGTGGTTCACTAAACACAGAGTCGTACTGGGATTTCAAAATTTCAATCATTTCCTTGTTGTCATCTGTGTAAGTTCCATCCTGTCTGAGTAAGGGCCCGATACTAGATGTGGTATTTGCCTTGTTTTTGGCATATGAAAAGAAATATTTTGAATTTATTTCAATTTCACTAATAGCTTTAAGCTCCTCCTGCCTCTCCTGGTTCCTGTAAGAGTCATTTAACTTAAGTTCGATAGTTTCCACTTCCCTGGTCAGCGCCTCTTTTCGTGTATCAGATATTCTAGCACTCCTGAGGAGCTCAGTGACTCTTCGTCGTCTTCAGTAGAGGGAACGTTTTTCTCTCTCCAGTTTACTCCTGCTCTTCTTCTTTCTTAGGGGAATATGCCTAGAACATGCTTCGGCTGCCAGGAAGTTGATCCTTTCAAGGCACTGGTTTGGATCCATGTCATTTAAGACATCTTCCCAACATGTTTCGTTTAGGACATGGTTTACCTGGTCCCAGTTGATGTTCTTGTTGTTGAAGTTGTATTTTGTGAAGACACCTTCACAGGTACATGCATTCTGCTGATCAGGACCCCTATGCATGTACGTCTGGACTTCGATTAGGTTGTCATCGGAATTAGTTGTTTTTGATATTCTTATGTCTCTTATCAGGTCCTTATTATTTGTGAAGATAAGGTCAAGTGTGTTTTCTAGTCTTGTTGGCTCCACTATCTGCTGGCTTAAGGTGTGTTTTTCGCAGAGACTTAGTAGCTCATGTGTGTGTAACCTTTCATCTATGCTACCTCCGGGGATTGTTTCAGCTATAACATTATTTGCTACATTCTTCCATTTTGTATGCCTTAGGTTGAAATCACAAAGCAGTAAGATGTTTGGGGATGGAGCTGGAAGGTTTTCCAAACAGTAATCAATTTTCAGTAGCTGTTCCTTGAACTGTTGTGAGGTTGCATCTTGTGGCTTGTATACAACCACAATGACTAGGTTTTGGTTCTCGATCTTTATTGATAGAACTTCAACTACCTTATTTGTGGTGTTCAGCAACTCCGTGCAGATAAGGGACTCTTTGACATACAGGCCAACCTCCCCTTGTTGCCTGTTTTTTCTGTCGTATCTAAAAATGTTGTAACCACTTATCCATATTTCACTGTCAAAGTGATCTTTTGTGTGAGTCTCTGTGAAGGCTGCAAACATTGCATTAGACTCCTGGTGGGTGAACATAGACAACAGATGTAAAGAAACACGCCCAGCGTTTCTACCCTCTCTGGGAATCGAACCCAGACTCTCGCCGTGTGCCACGGGGCCAAGGAACAAAAAGCCACTCAGAAAATTAAAACATATATCCATAAAAAAATTAAACATACACTTAATCCAAGCCAAAAATCATCTCTATAACTGACCAGCTACATTCACAAGGTTTATATAGTGAAGGCGATTTTTTTATGGTACAAAATTGGATACATCAGCATTGTCCATTCTATATGATGGATACACAGTGCGAACAAAAGCTAGCTATATTTCCCTATTGCATTCCATCATGCAGGATGGGATTCATATAAGGTATTGAAATCTATCAGCCTGAGCTGGGAGACTTCAGCAGGGTAATGAGGATATAATCATGTATTCCAATAAAGGCTTATCAGCTACGAGAGCCTTGAAGGTTATTAATCAAATTAATTTTTAAATGGGTGGACAGGTAAGCCATTGGAATGCCTCGGTGAGATCACCAGAAGTTCCAGTGGTGCGTTGTCAAATGACGATGACCCATGTCAGGAAACACTTGTCCTCTTTCCTAATGAATCTTACCTAAGCTAACCTCGAAGTTTCTTTCCAGCTGAGTGGAGTTATTATCAACTGGGAATTGCCATCCCACGAGATACCATATCCCATGTATAGGAGAAATTGAATTTTTATGAAGATATGTTTATCATCCCAAACTAGGAACATGAGAAATTATACTTAAGAGGTTGAGAGAAGAGAACGGATCGGGGGAATAGCAATATATATATATATATATATATATATATATATATATATATATATATATATATATATATATATATATATATATATATATATATATATATACATACATACATACATTAGCAGATCATTCAGAATCATTACAAGCCAAAGAATATACAATGGTACTAGCCTTCCCCATCCCACTTTTAAGAAGAAAAGAGCGATTCTTTTTTTAATAAAAAATAGTAAATGTTCAGCAGTTCACCAAATAACAATAGTATTGAGAACTGTCTTCGTTACCTCTGCCTACCCTACAAATCATTTATTTATCTGACAAACACAGATCCTTAGAATTCCATAAAGAAATGGAAAATATGCCATCACATGCAACACTTGGGACTGACTTGAAACAATATTTTTCAAGTGCACTCACTACTCTATGTAGAAAGAGTTACATCTAGGTGAAATCTCAGAGGCCTTAAAAAAGTGCAGACATAGCTCCTCTGTACATAGGAGGTAGAAAAGCTCTGGCCAAGAATACCAGACCAGTAGTATTAACGTCACAAATCGTAAATGTTTTTGTGAAGGTGGTGAGATACCAGATTACAAATTTAATGGAAAAGTATGACATATAGAGCCCTAGCAAACATGGGTTTAGAACAGGATATTGTTTGTTACAAGTACTAGATCATTATGACAAAATTAGGGAGACTCACGAAGAAAATCCAACCTCTGATGGGGTCTACACGGACTTCGCTAAGGAATTTTACGAATGCGATCATGGCGTGATAGCCCATGAGGTCAATAGGCCTAAAAAAAACAGGAAAATGTATATTTAATTTTCTAACGAACGGAACACAAAGAGTAGCTTTAAATAAACCAAAATCTGTCTCTAACAAAGTAAAAAGTTCGGTCCGTTTGCATAGATAAAAGCACAAGCCATAGCGTTGTATGATCTTTAGTGGTCAATAAAAAATAGCATGAAAGTTGCCTCGGTTGAAGACACGGGAAAAAATGCAGACGTCAGTAAAATATACCGCGATGTTCAATGGTAATAAATTCAGACAGCTCACATATGGAAAGAATAAAGAACTCAACAAGGATAAAAAACTCAACAAGGAGAAAAAGATACAAAGCAGAGAACATGTAAAAAAAAAAATTGTATAATGATGTGAAATAACTCATCATTTAGACAATACAATAATAATAATGACTTGATGA
Source organism: Cherax quadricarinatus (assembly GCF_038502225.1). Taxonomy (NCBI): domain Eukaryota; kingdom Metazoa; phylum Arthropoda; class Malacostraca; order Decapoda; family Parastacidae; genus Cherax; species Cherax quadricarinatus. The sequence continues at coordinate 15,345,836 of NC_091373.1, forward strand.
CCAGGAAAAAAGAGACAGTGGATCATGAGAACTTCAAAAACAAGAGAAATAATACCAGTGTTTGGAGCAGTGGTTAACGTGTTGAAAGTACAAAGAAACTGATGCAGAACAATCCTTTATCAAAACAACGTTTCGCTCTGTGCAAGTTTTTCAAATCAATGATTTTGTCAGTTCATTGACTTGATGAAGAGTTGAAAAGAGTAAACTGTTTTCAGTATAAAAGCTTGCTCTCTAGTGTATTTTCTTTAATACTGTCTGCAGAACACCTTCGTTTAATACCTGTGTTTAAAGTCTCTTTGTATTATCATATCTTCTTTTACTTTTGCTTTTAAGACAATCTGTTAAAATCTGCAGAGATTTGCTCTGAAGGAAGTGAATCAGAGGTTTGAGTAAATAGGAAAAAAATACGTGGTTTAAAGTACCAGTATGATATTAGTAAATATAAAATGTATACAGATTAAGTTTAGTTAACGATTGCTTTAGGGAAAAAGTCTCAATAATAAACGATCCCGCTTTATCATGTGTCTTTGTCGCCAAGGTTCATCGAAGTATCTTTGGCTCTTCAAACAAAACAAGGAGTTATGTAAAGGTGGAAGAGGAAAGAAAAAGACATAGAAAGGAATTGCAACTTTTGACGATTATTTTTTATATATGAAAAAGTTTTTGGGGTATGGACACCGGGGATAGTTTCTTTAAACTGAGTTATTTCTAGCTTCCGTATGTAAAAATATATAGTTTGTGTAAATTGAAATGTTTGTGTTCAATAATAAACCTGGCGTATGTCACCTAAAAAAGAGGAAACATTAACCATCATTTATTCGGTAAAAGTCTTGCTAGAAGTGCGCTGACATCCTAACTCAAATGGCCTTTCTATATGCAACATTCCCACTTAAGTCTAGGTAACCGGTTTCCCGAATTCCTTCATAAATGTTACCTTGCCCACACTCCAACAACACATCAAATACTTAAAACCTCTTGTCTCCACTCTGATGTAACATGCTCATACACGCCTTTTGGATGTTTAAGCCACTACCACTTAAAACCTTCAGATCCTCTCTCCAGCCCTTCCTGGCATGACCTCTAGCCCTCCTATCTTCCATCCCAGATTAACAAACCCTCTTGGTTATCATATTCTGCTCTATACCCTCTAACGCTTTCTTAACGTTAAAATACTTAAATATCGCCAGTATATTTTTCCTTTTACTCTTACGCTAAACCTGCTTCCCGCAAGGGTAAGAAAAATTAATTGTAATTGTTCCTTATTTCTTTTCTTTTTGTTTCAATAATTTCTCTCTGGAACACACGAGCTAGGAAATAGAACAAAAATTGCCTCCGTCATCGTTGCACACAGGTTGGTGGAACGAGTGGCTGGCTCGTGACAGCAGCCTCGGAAATCGAAAAGTAAATGGCCATTTTTTTTGCATTTTATCAGATTTACTCGAAAATTGCTGGGAAACTATATTGTGGTAAACTGACACATTCAAGTGAACTGAGAAAGAATGACAAGTTTAAGGGGAGCTGAAAGTATGATTGGCTTTAAGGGAGTCGAAGGTACGATCGAGTTTAAAGGGGAACTGGAGGTATGACTGGCTTTAAGGGAAGCTAGAGATATGATTAATTGTAGGGGAAGCTGGAGGTATGATTGGGCTTTAAGAGACGCAGGAAGTATGATTACTGTTGCTTTAAAAGAAGCTGAAGGTATGATTACTGTTGCTTCAAGAGATGCTGGAGGTATGATTACTATTGCTTTAATGGACGCTGGAGGTATGATTATTGTTGATTTAAAGTAAACTGAAGATATGATTAGCTCTTTAGCTGAAGATTTCTGCCGAAGATAGAAATTATCAGTCTATTCAACATTGTATTTTTGTCTACATGTGTGTGTCTTCCTTTCTCTATTAACAGGTCTCAATAGCTGGCTAGAGTAGTTTCCATGGTCACTTAGCAAGAACTCATTTAAAATTAAGTCCTTTCTAAAATTTTCTCTTATACGTTTAAAGATACATTTTTGTTATTTATTTTAAAGTGAAAATTAATAATATTGTACCAAAAGAACCTTTGAAAACTTACTTAACCTTATCATAACAAGCGCAATTTAATTTAGCTTAATGCAACTAAATATACTTTAGATAAGTTTAGAGTAGTTTAATAATAAACAAACACAATGAAATATATTTTTTTCGTTAGGTTCAAAATGATTTTTGCGCAATTATAGCATACACAAATTTTCGCTTGCCTTATTCGACAAGAAGAGCATTGCTATTTAAGCCAAAATCACAAGTTTTACCTATCCGGCCTATTGGCAAGAGGCGTGGAGTTAAAAGATAAAGAATCACATAAAGTGGGAGTTGTCACAGTTGCTCTTTGCTGATGACACTGTGCTCTTGGGAGATTCTGAAGAGAAGTTGCAGAGATTGGTGGATGAATTTGGTAGGGTGTGCAAAAGAAGAAAATTGAAAGTGAATACAGGAAAGAGTAAGGTTATGAGGATAACAAAAAGATTAGGTGATGAAAGATTGGATATCAGATTGGAGGGAGAGATGTGGACATGTCAGTGGATGGGTCTATGAAAGATGAGGTGAATCATAGAATTGATGAGGGGAAAAGGGTGAGTGGTGCACTTAGGAGTCTGTGGAGACAAAGAACTTTGTCATTGGAGGCAAAGAGGGGAATGTATGAGAGTATAGTTTTACCAACGCTCTTATATGGGTGTGAAGCATGAGTGATGAATGTTGCAGCGAGGAGAAGGCTGGAGGCAGTGGAGATGTCATGTCTGAGAGCAATGTGTGGTGTGAATATAATGCAGAGAATTCGTAGTTTGGAAGTTAGGAGGAGGTGCGGGATTACCAAAACTGTTGTCCAGAGGGCTGAGGAAGGGTTGTTGAGGTGGTTTGGACATGTGGAGAGAATGGATCGAAGCAGAATAACTTCAAGAGTGTATCAGTCTGTAGTGGAAGGAAGGCGGGGTAGGGGTCGGCCTAGGAAAGGTTGGAGGGAGGGGGTAAAGGAGGTTTTGTGTGCGAGGGGCTTGGACTTCCAGCAGGCATGCGTGAGCGTGTTTGATAGGGGTGAATGGAGACAAATGGTTTTTAATACTTGACGTGCTGTTGGAGTGTGAGCAAAGTAACATTTATGAAGGGGTTCAGGGAAACCGGCAGGCCGGACTTGAGTCCTGGAGATGGGAAGTACAGTGCCTGCACTCTGAAGGAGGGGTGTTAATGTTGCAGTTTAAAAACTGTAGTGTAAAGCACCCTTCTGGCAAGAAAGTGATGGAGTGAATGATGGTGAAAGTTTTTCTTTTTCGGGCCACCCTGCCTTGGTGGGAATCGGCCAGTGTGATAATAATAATATATATATATATATATATATATATATATATATATATATATATATATATATATATATATATATATATATATATGTGTGTGTGTGTGTGTGTGTATATATAATGTCGTGCCGAATATGTAAAACTGGTCAATTAGCAAGAACTCATTTAAAATTAAGTCCTTTCTGAAATTTTCTCTTATACGTTTAAAGATATATTTTTTTCATTAATATTAATGTAAAATTTTTTAATTTTGCACCAAAAGAATCTTAGAAAACTTACCTAACCTTATTATAACAAGAGCAATTTATTTTAGCCTAACCCAACTAAATATATTTTATATTTGTTTACAATAATTTAATACTAATCAAATACAGTGAAATATATTTTTTTCGTTAGGTTCAGAATGATTTTGGCCAAATTATTGCATACACAAATTTTCACTTGTCCTATATGGCAAGATGAGCGTTGCTATTTAAGCCAAGATCGCAAATTCTGAATATTCGGCACGACATATATATATATATATATATATATATATATATATATATATATATATATATATATATATATATATATATATATATATATATATATATATATATATGCAAGGAGTTCGCAATAACAGGCGAAATATACACAAACACTGATCTCTGGCCTGCTCTTGCGAATTCCTTGCATTGTTAAAATCTCTAGTAAGGCTGATGCATGCAGGGGATGACATAAAAAGCTGTAAGCCTTCTCCCTGAAAGCTGGCTGCCTTGGATCAAAGTCTAGCGCAAGCTGGACCCAAAGGTATTGGTCTTTGTGGTGAGAATGGTATAGCACTGCGTACCTTGTTCCCAGATTCGTAGGTTCGAGTCTCCTTCATCCAGAGATCAGTGTTTATATATATATATATATATATATATATATATATATATATATATATATATATATATATATATATATATATATGCAAGGAGTTCGCAATAACAGGCGAAATATACACAAACACTGATCTCTGGCCTGCTCTTGCGAATTCCTTGCATTGTTAAAATCTCTAGTAAGGCTGATGCATGTAGGGGATGAGATAAAAAGCTATAAGCCTTCTCCCTGAAAGCTGGCTGCCTTGGATCAAAGTCTAGCGCAAGCTGGACGCCAAGGTATTGGTATATATATATATATATATATATATATATATATATATATATATATATATATATATATATATATATATATATATATATAGGCGAAACGTTGTCAATAAAGGCTCTCATTATACTGCATATGTATCTTTGTCCATCGTGCCCATATTTCGTACTGTTTCTCTCAACGTTATAGAGGTGTTTGCATGACACAAGCACAACAGTTGACTGTCTTAATTATTGAAACGTTTCGTCTGCTCACCAGAAGAGACTTAAATATTTAAATCACCTCTGTAATCGACTGAAAAACCTTGCTGTGCAGGCGAAAGATTTTGGCAATAACTATACCTATCTGTTGTTCATGTGTCTTACTTATCTACTTGTCGGTATTGTTTACCATTAATGGTATATGAGAGTTTCACAAGTAACACGAAACTCTGGCATTATTATTTGAGATGGAAGCGTTAAACCCGTAGAGTCATGCTGTACGATACCCTGGCTGAATTGCATTGGTATTGTGTCGCAGAATACGATACTTTTGCAGCCTTATGCTGTCTTGTGTTGTTGTAAAATACCGTATACTGGCGATTTGTGCTCACTAGTGTGATGCAGTGGTACTGCAATACCCTAGCAGCCTTGTTTTCATTGCAACATGTTGAATAAATATTATTGTTTCTAGACGATCTTCTGTTGATATTGTATTGCACAAGTTATATGATACACTGGCTTCCTTGTGTAGGTACTATCTTGCACACTACGATACCCTGGCAACGCGTGTTGATAGTATTGCATTGCACAATTAATATGATTTATTGAGAGCCTTCTGTTGGTATTGCGTTGCATAATACGATTCCCTGACAGCATGTGATTGATGGAATTGTGTTGTTGCCAGAACAGTGCACTTATATCCATCTCAAAGCCCATCCCCGACGTTGCCAGACCAGAGTTACATCCTCAAATCCTTGCACCAGCTCAGTATTGACAGTGTTTCCAGATCAGCTTGACACCCTATGTGTAGTGCGAGAGCTGCTTCCCAGTTGCATACTGCCAGCAATAGTAAAAAAATACATTCTCACATTTGATATACCATTGAAGGATTTCGAGAGCTTTTCTATTCTTGCAGACCGGCCCCAGGACAGGTTTGTCAGGACAAGAACATGAGAATAGGGGACAAGAACATAAGAATGGAGGAGTTTTACTGGACAACGTTTGTGTGAGGGCTTTAAATCACGATACGATGAAACTTTACACAGCGCAGCATAAAGTTTAGTTCTGTAAAGAGCCTTAAAGCTCTACACAGGCGCGGGATACCTTTTGACTCTGTGAAAAGCTTTAAAACAAGATTTGATACTACTCTAATCTGCGTGGGATAGCGCTCAACACTGTTAGGACCTGTAAATCATGATCTGATAACGCTCTACAGATCGTAGGATATTGTTAAACTCCAAGAGGAGCTTTAAATCATCATTTGGTAAGGCTGTACTCACCAAAAAGTATTACACCAGTGGTATACCTACCGACAAGTTGATGCAATAAACACCTGAGTATCTTCCTACAGAAGACGTTTTGCCTACCAGTGGCTTTTCCGAGAATCTAAATTGAAACCGAACTGAGAAAGCCACTGATTGGCGAAACCTAATTCATCCGCTCGAAATGTTGCGACTATAAAAGCTTGTTCTGCAACATTTCTTCACTGATGAGACTGGTGGATGAAGGGCGCATTGTGAGTTTAATGGAGTGAATTTACCACACAAACTCCTTCACTGGTGCAAGATTACAACACTTCATCGGTTTCAACTTAAGACACAACAAACGCCTTCACTGAGGCCACCTTACGACATAATTGGTGTCGTAGCAGCGTTGCCAGAACGCTAGGATATCCTCACCACATTTTAACCAGCGTAATAGCATTACCAAATCAGTGTGTTGCATTCGTAGGCTTAAAACTGGAGCCATGGCAGAGTTGCCAGAGCTGCGCAACTCACTCATGGCTGTTTAAGTAATGTTTCTTACATAGCCACATGAGGGTTGCCCGCCACATTGTCTTAAATCAGTGCCACGGCAACATTGCCAGTCGAGTGTGACTGCCTCTAAGAACCCAGTTGTTGAGTAGGGTCGGCCCCTGGAGATGGTATCTCTGCGACAGTAAATCACACACAACTTAGAATGATGATGGACACTTGTCCACTACCGCGTATGGTGGATCCCGGTCCCTGGGCCCCGGACCCAGGACCCGGCCACACTGGACGAATGAGTCTCCTGCTACATTTCCTGCCGGATGTTTCTTCTGCTGTTTTTCCATTCGGACAAAATGTGTTTTCTGCTGCCTTTCCTCTTGGACGACTGCCTTTCTTGCTGCCTTTCCTCTTGGATTACTGCCTTTCTTGTTGCTTTTCCTCTTGGATGACTGCTTTTCTTGCTGCCTTTCCTCTCGATTACTGCCGAACGAACAAATCTTTCTCCTGCTGCCTTTCCTGCCGGATTGTCTGTTTTTCCTGCTAGACGAATGCCTTTCCTGTTGCCTTTCCCGTAGGATACCTTTCATTTTGACTTTCCCGTCGGAAGAATACCTTTCCTGCTACCTTTCCCGTCGGAAGAATGATTTTAAGAACATAAGAACATAAGAAAGAAGGAACACTGCAACAGGCCTACTGACCCATGCGGAGCAGGTCCATGTTCCCCCCCCCCGGATAAGACCAATGACCCCCCCCGGATTAGCCCAATGACCCACCCAGTCTGGTCACCTAAACTCAAGGATGGAGCACTGCACCAGACCCAGCAGCACAAGCTAGTCAGGTCCAACTCACACCTACCCACACCCACTCATGTATTTATCTAACCTGTTTTTAAAACTACACAACGTTTTAGCCTGAATAACGGTACTCGGGAGTTTGTTCCACTCATCCACAACTCTATTACCAAACCAGCGCTTTCCTATATCCTTCCTGCTGCCTTTCCCGTAGGAAGAATACCTTTCCTGTTGCCTTCCAGTCAGAAGGCATTTCCTGCTGCCTTGCCGTCGGAATGCCGTTCCTGCTGCCTTTTCCGTCGGGAGAATGCCTTTCCTGTCTAAAGAATACCTTTCCTGCTGGACGAATCAAGACCAGTCAGCTACCTCTCGATCTCGAGGTAGTCAGTGATAACAGTGTAATACTTGTGTAGCATTATATATATATATATATATATATATATATATATATATATATATATATATATATATATATATATATATATATATATATATATATATATATCGTGCCGAATATGTAAATATGTAAATATGTAAATATGTAGCAAGAACTCATTTAAAATTAAGTCCTTTCCGAAATTTTCTCTTATACGTTTAAAGACATATTTTTTTCATTAATGTTAATGTAAAAAATTTTAATTTTGCACCAAAAGAGTCTTAGAAAACTTGCCTAACCTTATTATAACAAGCGTAATTTATTTTAGCCTAGCCCAACTAAATATATTTTAGATTTGTTTACAATAATTTAATACTAAACAAACACAATGAAATACATTTTTTTCGTTAGGTTCAGAATGATTTTGGCGACATTATTGCATACACAAATTTTCACTTGTCCTATATGGCAAGATGAGCGTTGCTATTTAGGCCAAGATCGCAAGTTCTGCCTATTCGGCACGACATATATATATATATATATATATATATATATTTATATATATATATATATATATATATATATATATATATATATATATATATATATATATATGCATATATATTATATATATATACACTTTTTTTTTATTAACACTCTCTCGAGTGCCCTAAGTACACTATGGAGGAGGAGCTTGGATATGGGTGAAATTCCAGTCACTTAAAACAACGGATATAGCCCCACTCCATAAAGGTGGCAGCAAAGCATTAGCTAAGAACTATAGACCAATAGCTCTGACGTCCCACATCATAAAAATCTTTGAAAGAGTGCTAAGAAGCAGGATTGCAAATCACCTGGATTCCCAAAATCTGCACAATCCAGGGCAACATGGGTTCAGGGCAGGTCGCTCCTGCCTCTCACAACTACTGGATCACTATGATATGGCCTTGGATGCACTGGAAGAAAATCAGAATGCAGATGTAATATACACAGACTTTGCAAAATCATTTGACAAATGCGATCATGGTGTAATAGCCCATAAAATACGTGCTAAAGGAATAACTGGGAAAGTGGGGAGAGGGATCTTCAACTTCCTAACAAATCGAACACAAAGAGTAGTGGTCAACAGAGTTAAATCGGAGGCTGCCATAGTGAAGAGCTCTGTTCCACAAGGCACAGTACTCGCCCCCATCTTATTCCTTATCCTCATATCAGACATAGACAGAGATATACATCACAGCACCGTATCATCCTTTGCGGATGATACTAGGATCTGCATGAGGCTGTCATCTGCTGAGGACGCGGTTAACCTCCAAGAAGATATAAACAAAGTTTTCCAGTGGGCAACGGTAAACAATGTGATGTTCATTGAGGACAAATTCCAACTACTCCGTTATGGAAAACTGGAGGAGATAATAACTAAAACAGAGTATACTACAGACTCTGGCCATACAATAGAGGGGAAAAATAATGTAAGGGACCTGGGAGTAATAATGTCTGAGGATCTCTTTCAAGAATCACAACAGTGCCACGATTGCAAGTGCAAAGAAAATGATAGGATGGATAATGAGAACGTTCAAAACGAGAGATGCCAAGCCAATGATGATCCTTTTCAAATCACTTGTTCTCTCTAGGCTAGAATACTGCTGTACATTAACATCTCCATTCAAAGCAGGTGAAATCGCAGATCTAGAGAGTGTACAGAGATCCTTTACTGCACGTATAAGTTCTGTCAAGCACCTTAACTACTGGGAACGCTTGGAAGCACTTGACTTGTACTCGTTGGAACGCAGGAGGGAGAGATATATCATAATCTACACTTGGAAAATCTTGGAAGGAATGGTCCCAAATCTGCACACAGAAATCACTCCCTACGAAAGTAAAAGACTGGGCAGGCGATGCACAATGCCCCCAATAAAAAGTAGGGGCGCCATTGGTACACTAAGGGAAAACACCATAAGTGTCTGGGGCCCAAGACTGTTCAACAGCCTCCCATCAAGCATTAGGGGAATTGCCAATAAACCCCTGGCTGCCTTCAAGAGAGAGCTGGACAGATACCTAAAGTCAGTGCCGGATCAGTCGGGCTGTGGTTCGTACGTTGGACTGCGTGCGGCCAGCAGTAACAGCCTAGTTGATCAGGCCCTGATCCATCAGGAGGCCTGGTCATGGACCGGGCCGCGGGGGCGTTGATCCCCGGAATAACCTCCAGGTAACCTCCAGGTAATACTGGCCGATTCCCACCAAGGCAGGGTGGCCCGAGAAAAAAACTTTCACCATCATTCACTCCATCATTGTCTTGCCAGAAGGGTGCTTTACACTACAGTTTCTAAACTGCAACATTAACACCCCTCCTTCAGAGTGTGTTAATGTGCTTCCCATCTCTAGGACTCAAGTCCGGCCTGCTGGTTTCCCTGAACCCCTTCATAAATGTTACTTTGCTCACACTCCAACAGCACGTCAAGTATTAAAAACCATTTGTCTCCATTCACTCCTATCAAACACGCTCACGCATGCCCGCTGGAAGTCCAAGCCCCTCGCATACAAAACCTCCTTTACCCCCTCCCTCCAACCTTTCCTAGGCCGACCCCTACCCCGCCTTCCTTCCACTATAGACTGATACACTCTTGAAGTCATTCTGTTTCGCTCCATTCTCTCTACATGTCCGAACCACCTCAACAACCCTTCCTCAGCCCTCTGGACAACAGTTTTGGCAATCCCGCACCTCCTAACTTTCAAACTACGAATTATCTGCATTATATTCACACCACACATTGCCCTCAGACATGACATCTCCACTGCCTCCAGCCTTCTTGCTGTAACATTCATCACCCATGCTTCACACCCGTACAGGAGTGTTGGTAAAACTATACTCTCATACATTCCCCTCTTTGCTTCCAATGACAAAGTTCTTTGTCTCCACAGACTCCTAAGTGCACCGCTCACCCTTTTCCCTCATCAATTCTATGATTCACCTCATCTTTCATAGACCCATCCGCCTACACGTCCACTCCCAAATATCTGAATACATTCACCTCCTCCATACTCTCTCCCTCCAATCTAATATCCAATCTTTCATCACCTAATCTTTTTATCCTCATAACCTTACTCTTTCCTGTATTCACTTTCAATTTTCTTCTTTTACATACCCTACCAAATTCATCCACCAACCTCTGCAACTTCTCTTCAGAATCACCCAAGAGCACAGTGTCATCAGCAAAGAGCAACTGTGCAACTCCCACTTTATGGCTCCCTCGGCTAGCCAGCTAGCCGACAGGCAACGCCCTCACTTCTTACTAGGCCGACCAGACGCGCAGACACAGGCTGGGTTTCTCTCAAAGTGTTTACCATCAATAACGCCTCCCATGACTAACGCTCCATGACTTTCTTGATCATTTCAGTCATTTTCTTTGACTTCATCTTTATGAAAATAAAGTCTATGATGAGCAATTAACTTTTAACAGAGAATTACGTATATTATAGGAAAGCTTTAAACGGAGGACGGAGCGCTGCTGTCCTATGAGAAGCAGCGAAAACTAGGAGAAGCAATGAAGCTTAGGAGAAGCAGTCAAGACTAGAAGAAATATTGAATACTAGGAACAGTGAAAGCTAGGAGAAGCAGTGAAAACTAGGAACAGTGAAAACTAGGAACGGTGAAAACTAGTAGTGGTGAAAACTAGGAACGGTGAAAACTAGTAGCGGTGAAAACTAGCAGTGAAAACTAGGAGCGGTGAAAACTAGGAGCAGTGAAAACTAGGAGCAGTGAAAACTAGGAACGGTGAAAACTAGTAGCGGTGAACATTAGTGAAAACTAAGAGAAGCAGTGAAAACTAGGAGAAGCAGTCAAGACTAGAAGAAACAGTGAAATCTAGAAGCAGTGACCAAACATCAGACTTTTATAAAAAGTGGTAAATCCTTAAATAAAAAAAAAACGCTAAACCCGCAGGAAATACTAGCTTCCTGGAAGCGGAAGGTAATCAGATTTGATTCGAGGAAGGAGACAGCGGCTCCATTTCCAAAGATCAAGAGCTTATCACCGTCATCAAGGCACCCCATCCCCTTCCCCTTCTAGGAAAGTTATAAAATATTTATTGGTAATAAATAAAGAATCTTTAATATTTTTACCCTTCAAGGAGAGGGTGCGGGGAGAGGGGTAAAGGGCTCTTGATCCTAGGAACTGAAACAATTCTCCCATCTTTGGATCAAATATGATCTTTATTCCATCAGTTTTCTCAAGCGCTGCGTAACCCTTACAAGTTTAACGCTTCCCTATACGACTGCTACTACTACTACCTGGAGTCTACCTGGAGGGCATTCCGGGGATCAACGCCCCCGCGGCCCGGTCCACGACCAGGCCTCCCGGTGGATCAGGACCTGATCAACGAGGCTGTTACTATTAATAATAATAATGACAGTTATAATAATAATAATAAATAATAATAATAATAATAATAATAATAATAATAATAATAATGCCATAAGCAAATAACAATAAAACTAACTTTTTATATATAACTTCAAATGTATAAAACAAACTTCACGAATATAAAGTTAAGACTAAAAGACAAAAGTTTATTTAATAGAGGCAGAGTGAGCCAACAATATAGTAAATGTTGGCGTCATGCAAGACTTATTGGCAGACAAAATGAATATGAAAACCTGGGGTTGGCCTGTTGGCTCGCGGGGAGGCAACCCCCTGTGCAAACATATCGGAACGCGTCTCTCCTGGTCAAAACTCTATGTAATTTCGCCGCACATAAAGAACTGTTTGGGCTGGAACATTCATCAGCTGCGCCGTGATAGTCCAACCCTCTTCCCTCCGGTTCCTCCGACACATCCGCCTGATAAATATATAATAAGTCTAATCAAAAATTATACACATTTCGTGTGTGTGTTATTGAGATACTTGTGCGAGCGAGACCGCCTCACACCGCCGATGAAAGATGGAATGTGCACGAAATATTGTGGAATTCGCTCAGAGGCGGCCACTCTCACTCTCTCCCCCGCTACGCTATATAAATGTGGGGGCAGCTGTATAAATATTTTCATGGCCAATATAAATAAATGGGGAATGGGGAGGCTGACCACCAGTGGAACTCCACTATTCCGGTCAACAGCTACTCCAGTCGACCGTACTTAACGCCACAGAGAGCAGGGAAAAAGAGTCATTCTTTTACGAACTCAGAGGCACTTTTAATCGTCGTTTCTCCTCTATTGAGAAGCATTGATACCACTGAAGAACTATTGATCCAAGGAGCATGAGCTCCCTTACTCTTTATCTGGATCAAAACAACTTCTACTTCCCAGACACTGTACTACACATACCTCTTAGCGCTTTCCCGTGAATATTCAAATAGTTATCATCTTGACTCTTCTTGATGTGCTTGTCTGCTGTCGGACTGACATCTAATTTCCAATGACAGCTTTATTACGCACCAGCCCACACCCATCCTGTGGGTGGTAGTTGAAATATTTCAGTAGCGCGTGTAAACAAGACACAGTGCGGGTTATGGCATTATATATTGTGAAGATGTGTTGTCAACCAGGGACTTTAACAATTCGATTTATCAATTTAATTCGTGAACTCATAGGCCCTAGAGGAAAAAAAATCTTCAAAATAAAATTCCATTATTTGCATTTTGTCTTTTTTACACACTGTCAGTATACTCTACCATTGTAATACCATACAGAGGAGACTAATGGCTCAAGGAGTTTTACGAGACCGTTATTTGGGTTCATTTATATTTGTAATGAATTACAGCAGAGAATGTTTTATATTTGCTTTTTCACATAGCAGTCTATTTTAAAACTGCCCTTCATCTGGGATTAATCTATACAAAAAGTTTTATTTTTTTAATAACTGAATTCCTTCATATTACTGAAATAAATATTAAGAGATTTCATAAGCAGGAGAAAATCCTGACACACTGAGCTTAAGGAATCACTGTGTGGTGATCCTTTGTTATTCATAAGGGTAGGAAAACCTAGCTTATATAACTACGAAAGCTGATGCTTTGCTATTGAGAGAGCCCTGCCAAGATTCTTTGCCACTGAGAGAGCCCTGCAAAGATGCTTTGCTACGGAGAGAGCCCTGCCAAGATGCTTTGCCACTGAGAGAGCCCTGCCAAGATGCTTTGCCACTGAGAGAGCCCTGCCAAGATGCTTTGCCACTGAGAGAGCCCTGCCAAGATGCTTTGCTACTGAGAGAGCCCTGCCAAGATGCTTTGCCACTGAGAGAGCCTTGCCAAGATGCTTTGCTACTGAGAGAGCCCTGCCTAGATGCTTTGCTACTGAGAGAGCCCTGCCTAGATGCTTTGCTACTGATGTTATGTTAATCTCCAGGGTTTGTTACCTGGACCTCAGCAATGAGAGTGGCTACTCTCACCGCTGGGCAACGGCGACCAGTGCGCTTTGCCACTGAGAGAGCCCTGCCTAGATGCTTTTCCACTGAGAGAGCCCTGCCTAGATGCTTTGCTACTGAGAGAGCCCTGCCAAGATGCTTTGCCAATGAGAGAGCCCTGCCTAGATGCTTTGCCACCAAGAGAGCCCTGCCTAGATGCTTTGCCGCTGAGAGTGCTCTGGCAAAATGCTTTGCCACTGAGAGAGCCCTACCAAGATGCTTTGCCACTGAGAGAGCCCTGCCAAGGTGCTTTGCCACTGAAAGAGCCCTGCCAAAGTGGTTTGCCACTGAGAGAGCCCTGCCAAGATGCTTTGCTACTGAGAGAGCCCTGCCAAGATGCTTTGCTACTGAGAGAGCCCTGCCTAGATGCTTTCCCACAGAGAGCGCTGTCAAAATGCTTTGCTACTGAGAGAGCCCTGCCAAGATGCTTTTCCACTGAGAGATCCCTGCCAAGATGCTTTTCCACTGAGAGAGCCCTGCCAAGATGCTTTTCCACTGAGAGAGCCCTGCCAAGATGCTTTTCCACTGAGAGAGCCCTGCCAAGATGCTTTTCCACTGAGAGAGCCCTGCCAAGGTGCTTTTCCACTGAGAGAGCCCTGCCAAGGTGCTTTTCCACTGAGAGAGCCCTGCCAAGGTGCTTTTCCACTGAGAGAGCCCTGCCCAGATGCTTTGCTACTGAGAGAGCCCTGCCCAGATGCTTTGCTACTGAGAGAGCCCTGCCCAGATGCTTTGCTACTGAGAGAGCCCTGCCAAGATGCTTTGCCACTGAGAGAGCCCTGCCAAGATGCTTTGCCACAGAGAGCCCTGGCAAGATGCTTTGCCACTGAGAGAGCCTTGCCGAGAGAAAGACTCGCTGCGGGTAACAGTGTCGAATTTCCTGACAAAACACTGCCACTAGAAAAACCTGTAAATAATTTGAGACCCTAACTATATTATTACAATTATTTCATTATTATTACTATTATTTTATTGTCAATTTTATTGTCAATTTTATTATTATTGTCATTATTTTATTGTTATTGCCAGTGTTAAGAACATAAGAAAGAAGGAGCACTGCAGAAGACCTACTGACCCATGCGGAGCAGGTCCATGTCCCCCCCCCCCGGATTAGCCCAATGACCCCCCCCCCGGATTAGCCCAATGGCCCACCCCCGGATTAGCCCAATGACCCCCCCCCGGATTAGCCCAATGACCCCCCCCCGGATTAGCCCAATGACCCCCCCACGGATAAGCCCAATGACCCACCCAGTCTGGTCACCTAAACTCAAGGACGGAGCACGGCACCAGACCCAGCAGCACAAGCTAGTCAGGTCCAACTCACACCTACCCACACCCACTCATGTATTTATCTAACCTATTTTTAAAACTACACAACGTTTTAGCCTCAATAACTGTACTCGGGAGTTTGTTCCACTCATCCACAACTATTACCAAACCAGTGCTTTCCTACATCCTTCCTGAATCTGAATTTTTCCAACTTGAAACCATTGTTACCAGTCCTGTCTTGGCTGGAAATTTTCAGCACACTATTTACATCCCCGTTATTTATTCCTGTTTTCCATTTATTCACCTCGATCATATCCCCCCTAATTCTACGCCTTTCGAGAGAGTGCAGATTCAGGGCCCTCAGTCTATCCTCACAGGGAAGATTTCTGATACATGGGATCATCTTTGTCATCCTCCTTTGTACGTTTTCCAGAGCATTTATATCCATTCTGTAATACGGTGACCAGAACTGAGCAGCATAGTCTAAATGAGGCCTAACCAAGGATATATAGAGTTGAAGAACAACCTGAGGACTTCTATTATTTATGCTTCTAGATATGAAGCCAAGAATTCTGTTAGCTTTATTGCGAACACTAATGCACTGTTGTCTTGGTTTTAGATTACTGCTAACCAGAACTCCTAAATCCTCTTCACAATCACTAATATTAAGATCTACATTATTTAGTTTGTATGTGGCATGGTTATTTAACTGTCCAACATTTAGAACTTTGCATTTGTCAATATTAAACTGCATCTGCCACTTCTCCGACCATTGCATCAGTCTATTCAAATCATCCTGGAGTGTTGTAGTGTCCTCATTAGAATGAATTGGACGACCTATTTTGGTGTCATCAGCAAATTTGCTTATGTCGCTATTTATTCCCTCAACTATGTCGTTTATGTAAATTGTGAACAACAACGGGCCCAACACTTACCCCTAAGGAACACCGCTTGTGACGTGTCCCCGTTCTATTACCATTATTACTGTTGCTGCTGTTGTTGAAAAACACAGCAATGTTTCTCTTACAAAAGGGTTTATCAGGTACACGAAAATATAAAACACTGATATGCAGTCATTTTTTCACATTGAGTTTGCAGCTGATTTCTAAATTAGGTTGGGTTTGGTTAGGTTAGATTTAGGATAGGCTGGCTTAGATAGGTTAGGCTAGCTTTAGCATAGGCTGGCTTAGATATGTTAGGTTAGGAAAGTTTAAGCGACAACGTAAAAAAAGTAAGATAAAAGACAATAAAATAGTCTGCCGCGTGAACGGCAAACGGGCAGCCGCTGTGCGAGGCTCATATTACTATGTGAAATTTCAACTCTTCAAGGCTCTGTAAACAGTCACCCATTTGACAGTTTTTACAACAGTTCCATGTTCTCTGTGGTTAAGAGGACGGGGTGCAGGTACAGGCGAGGTGTCCGGCCACGTCAAGGGAGGTCTGGCAAGTGGGGTCAAGTCCTGATAGTCTGTGCGCCCTGTGTTGTTGTTTTTTTGCATTAGGTTTTAAGAACATAACAGTGAAGCATTGCAGGAGACTACTGGCCCATGTTAGGCAAGTCTAACTCACACCCACCCACACCTACTCATGTAACTGTCGAACCTAAGCTATCCGTTGTTCTCGCCTCATTGACGTTACTCGAGAGTTCATTCCTCTCATCCACAACCCTATTCGTAAATCACTATAGGTATAATGTTTGTCAAGAGCCAGGACAAGTGTTTCCTGACGCGGGTCTTAGTCATATGATGACCCCACAGCTGAAGCTTTTGGTCATCTGACCGAGGCCTGCCGCTGGCTTACCAATCTACTTCTTTGTAAATTATGGTTATGAGTATAACCATTTATGTACAATAATAATGTTAATGATTTTCGTTATCCTTCTCAAACCTAGATTTGTCCAACATGAATACCATGATGGGAGTCCTGTCCTGGTTAGATATCCTCAGGACGTTGTTTGTATCTCATTTTCTAATCTATCTATTTTGCGAGACGACCAAATCATCAGTTCTGGATTCTCGTTTACATCATCTCGAGTAAAAACAAATAAGAAATATGTTTTAAAACTTTACACATTTTTTTTATCACTAATAGTAAACGGACGTGAGTTACATTTAAATAGGTCTATGTCTTTTCCTAATCTTATTTCTGTTTACCTGAAAGAAATTCTCTGGATTGGTCTTTGATTCCCATGCAACTTTAACTTCATAATCTCTTTTGTCTTTTCTTATATACATTTTTACTTCACTCTTTAAATCTGTTGGTCCATAAACTGACCCTCTGTTTTTTTTATTCGTCCTTATATGTTTCTCTCTTTTACAGAGGAGATATTTTAGTGTATTGTTATCCATTTAGTATTAATCTAATTTCTCGATTAGGAATAAATGCGGGTTGGGCAAAAAAGTACAATTCTTTGAAAAAATGTCTTATTGGTAACCATCTTTCCCATCCATCCGTCATCTCTTATCACAATTCCTTGTCAGACAACCATTAGTCTACATTGGTCAGATATTCCTATCAACTTTTGTTTTTATTATTCGAATAACTCCATGTATTATTGAAACTAAATGATCTGTGATCTTTTTCTCCAAGTTCCTTATTGACATCAAGATTAAATAATCAGAGATTCTTATTTCCTCTTTCAGGTTCCATAACAAACTGTTTTAAAGGGCAGTCTTAGATCACTCTACACTCAAATTTATGTGATACTGCTCATTTAATTTAACCAAAGTTAAAATCTCTCATTAAAGTCAAACTGTCATATGTCGATGGCCTAACAATATCGTCCCATGGAAGGTTTACCTTGGTCACTCTCTGCTTCTCTGTGTAATGGTACTTGTGATACGAATAACTGTACATTATAGACATAGCGGCTGTCTCTGTCATCCTCCTGGTATAATAGATGTGCTTATTTCAACACACAAATAACCTGCACATAGGAGGAAAACATATGATGATGTTTCGGTCCGACTTGGACCATTAACTAGCGTGTGACTAGTTAGTGGTCCAAGTTAAACCGAAACGTTGTCATAAGTTTCTTTCTCCTATGTGCAGGTTATTTGTGTATTGTTCCAGCCACGGTATTGTGCCTTTTTATTCTTTGTGCTTGATTAAAGTTCATGAGATGTGCATGCGTGTTCCGGTGTACTACACAAAGAGTTTTATGTTCCTGTAATAGTATGTCGAAATCTCTGACTGCTTCACCTATTTAAATGCGATCACATCCTCACCACCATCGATCGCCGGTTGATTCCTGCAACCAAACAGACACCGGCTGCTATCACCCTTCTACAGTTCTCTGGATAATTAACATTGCCATTGCTATCCTTACCATGAAAACTATTAAAGATTCACCAAGGCACCCCACCTCATCAGAGCCACAGTCACAGTGAGAGGCTTACAGCATCCCATGTGGGAGATGCGATAGCTTTTATATAGGAGAAAGAGCCAAAGATTTGGACCCTCAATTACTGGAATACAAAGATGATTGCAGAAGAAATGATTCTCAGAATGCATGTGTGGTACACTAGAACGTAAACACACAACTCATGGACATCTACTGTGGCAGGAGACTTTAAAGTAGACTACGTCTAGAATCTGCCGCTATTCATTCCACAGATTACATCACACAGAACAGAAGAATGTACAAGTCAACAAAACCAATTTCAAAAGCAATTTTGAAACAACATAAGCACAAATAACCCAGACCTGACCCATGAGTGAGGACCTCATTCAACGTTACCTTATCTCCGTGGCCAGACACCTTACTGACGTTACACAAATACATACAGTGGTAATATACATCAACAGTACGATGACAATGATTTAACATGTGGGTTGTATCACTGTATTCGAGGACGTTTCTTCCAGTAGGAATTTCACCAGTTAATACAGAGACAAGTAGAACTTTTGTTTATGTAGTAGCTAGAGAGAGGTTCACGAGGTGTAGGAAAAGATCAGCAGGTTTGCTGCAAGGGGTTGAGGTCAGCTGTGAGTGAGTTAGGCCACAGGTGACATCGGTGTCGGTTTTCAGCAGAATCAACTTGTCGAAACCTCGAAAATGGTGAAAGACTAACACCATTTCTTAAAACTGGAGATCGTTCAACATCTCAGAGATTTAAGCGAGTGATATCACCTGAGGGCTCAGATAACTGAACTGAAGATATAAATTCAGATGTACTTATGTAAATCCTTTATGGCATAGTTCCCAGGACGTATGTGTATCCACATGCTCTTGCGAATACCGTCCCTAGAATGGATGAGGTGCATGATAAACTAGCCAAAATCATATCACCTGAGGCCTCACTCACAAATGAACTCGGTCCCTCACTGCAGACCATCCTGACCTTTTTCTTCACTTCACGTACCTCTCCTCAGCTACAATATAACTTTATGTTTTGCTTATCTCTGGAACACAAAATGTCTTTAAATAAAATACCCTCACCTTCATGTTGCGTCACTGTCATCATAATGATACGTCACCTCGCATACACCTAACCTCACCTTGGCCCGGCACCTTTCAACACAATATATTGACGTTCTGTATTTTTACTATGTTTGATAAAGACTCCTGCAGGTGAAAAGTTTAATAATAAAAGTTCCAATTTTGCTGTACCTGTCTTTTTCACCCACTTATTGGCTCACAGCCATACTACAAATAATGATTATTATTATTATTACTACTACTACTACTATTTCTGTTACTACTACTACTACTATTAGGATTAGAGGAGCTGGAGTGCGACACTGGAGTCTTAGAAGGTGCAATAGATTAATTAAAAATATACAAGTCATAGAATATGCATTAAAGGTGGATCGACACTACAGTGATATAATTCTTGTCTAAATAACGTCACAGAAAATGGCCTACATAACTCACACAAAAAATAAGATTGATGAGGGAACGGAGTTTGCTTTCATAGGATCCCTAGAGGGGAGGGAGGGAGAGGGAGGGGGTAGACTTAATAATTCATAACGTGAATTATAGACGGTAGCCAACACATTGTCAATTATCCTCTGAATGCGACACGTCTGCAATAATACATTTATGTAGACTAGTTCAGTTGCCATCTGCTTCACTCTTGGTGAAGGCTTGCTGTAATTTCTGAATCTATTCCATCTCGCTTTTGCCATCCTTTATTTTATCTACTCTTTTTTCTTAGCTGTCTTTTTGCGTTTAATGTTCACCTGTTTTCTTATCTTTGGATCGGTCAAACGACTGCGCATTTGTGTTTAGATATCTCTTGCTGTTCTCAGCGAGGAGGGTATTCATCAATACTCGTGTCCGTCATTCACTCAGTGTGATACTTGATTTGCTTTCTTCATTCAGTGAGATACTTGTTTGTACTTCATTCAGTGTGATACTTCTTGTTTTTTCTTCCTTCATTCAGAAGAAGCAGTAAAGATGTAAAGACGATGTAATCAGTCTATTACCCTAGAAGACAGTTTTGGAGCAGTCAGTTCCTCAGCCTTGGGAAAACTGCTGCTGAAGCAACAGTATGGAGACATACTGTCAAAGGTGAGGCGCAGATAATCTTGACGACAGGAGAGGCGGAGTCCACTAGTATACGTAAGAATGTAATCAGTGAGAGGGCAGGTCTCAGCTAAATCCATCCCGTCTAGTTTGTAACTAGTAGTCAAGCAATTAAGTTGTCGAAGACGTTCTCTGTACCAAGATACCGTTGTGTTACATTATCTGACAGAGAGAATATGTTAATGGTATACAATACCGACAAGTTGATAAGACATACGTGCAACAGTCAGGTACGTTTATTCCCAAACGTTTCTCCGACATAGTAGGCTTCATCATTAGAATACAGAGGAAGCAGCAGAAGCGGGAGAGATGTAAAGATTATGTAATCAGTCCATCACCCTCGAAGACTTAGTGTGGAAGTAGTCAGTCCCTTACCTTGAAAAAGAGTTCTCCTCCATAACTTGGAACAATGTGATGCTGAAGCAACAGAATGGAGACTTACTGTCAAAAGTGAGGCAGAGAAAATCTTGACAATAGAAGAGATGCGGTTTACTAGTAGAAGTGACAAGGTAATCAATGAGAGGCAGTGTAATAAACCTACTGGACTGGAAAGATCCTACCCAAATCCAACCTATATCACTCGTAACTAGTGATCAAGCAACAAAGCTGTAGAAGATGTTCTTTGTACCTAGATACCGTTGTGCTGCAGTGTCTGTAGCTGACTGAAGAAGCCTACTGTGTAGGTGAAACGTTTCGGAATAAAGATACCTGACTGTTGCACAAGTGTCTTACTTATCAACTTGTCGGTATTGTATACTATTACCATATTTACATACTGATAAAGTCACTGGATGGCGAAACGTCTACACAGTAAAGATACCCAGATGTTGCACATGTGTCCAGTTCTTCATCCATGCTGGTCTAATATACGTCATACACCTCATACGTCGTATTCATGCAAACCGCTCTTCGGCGGTTTACCTGAATTCGATTTGCATGGCGCGCATACATCACATACACCAAGTGTTTTTCTACCATACCTGTGGAGAGTATCTGCCACCCAACTGGCTGTAACCAAACTAGGTCAGGATAAGAAAAAATATATGACATAGTGTTGCGCGTTGCCACAGCTGTTTGCTCGTAATCTAGTGTTGCGCGTTGCCACAGCTGTTTGCTCGTAATCTAGTGTTGCGCGTTGCCACAGCTGTTTGCTCGTAACTTGAACAATGAATCAAGATATACAGCAATGGACTATCAAATCTTCATTAATTTATAGGGAGCATAGATATATAATTAACATTAGGGGTTTGAGTAAATGATTTGAAGGAGGACTTAATGAAAGAAGGGTTTGGTATATGGTACTAGGGGTTTGGTATATGGAAGTAGGGGTTGGGTAAATGTCACCAAGGGTTAGGTAAATGACACTTGGGATTAGGTAAATGGCACTATGGGTTGGGTTGACTGAAGGATGAGTTCATGAAAGGGAGGGATAGGTTAATGAAAGAGAAATGAGTGTAAGACAAAGGGGCTGGTTTATGAAAAAGGGGAGGAGTTAATGAGAAGGGGATGGGTTAATGAAAAGGAGGGAGCAGTGAATGAAAAGGGGCGATGGGTGAAGGTAAGAAGAGATGTGTTAATGAAAAGAGGATGGGAGAAGTAAATGGTAAATGGGTATAAAAGAAGCACTGGACAGTGGAAAGAAGACAGATGATTAAAGACAGATTTCTGTAAAATTTGATATTAATGTTCCTGTCTGGGATTTTCACAGTCGTACGAGTTTCTGGAGTTTGGAATTCAGATTTCCTCGGACTCTAGTTAACTGTTGACAATGCTCATCGAATCATCACTTATGCTTGTGTTCCATGCTCTAAACATATTATTTCCCTTCATTCCTTATTCACTGGATAATTCACTCACAGTGATCTCTCAAACAAGACAACTCTGACTTCATTTTTTTTATTCATGGGAATGAGCAAAATTCGTAGGATTTTGGAATGGGAGTTAATCAGTTTTGATTAAGCGTAGATATCAAACATTCCTTGGATCAAAAGCCCTTCAGGAGCATCAAGGCACCAGAAGTTCATAAGCATTTTCACATTCCTTATCAGGTGGGCTGATGCCTTCATGCTAGCGAAGAGCTCTTGATCCAGGGAATTAAAGCCATTCCTCGAATCAAATCTGCCTTTCATTCTCCAAGTACTGTATATCCCTCAGGGGTTTAGCGCTTCTCAGTTACTGTAACTGTTATTGTTCAAGTACGTGGAGCTGAACAGTTTTCAAAACTGAGGCACTGACCACCTGAAAACTACTGCTTTAAGCAGCAGCAGCGGCAGCAGCAGCAGCAGCAGCAGCAGCAGCAGCAGCAGCAGCAGCAGCAGCAGCAGCAGCAGGAGGAGGCAAATTAAGAAAAGAAAACTCTGCGAGGGAATGGTTCTCAGCGAATGGGCTGAGGTTAGCAGACACGAGAATAAACAATGTGTGTAATGTGCGGGTAATGATGTTTTCTGTGTGTATTTAGGAAAAAGTGATGGTTAATGCTGTTCCACTACATGGCACATTTTTTCCCTTCCCTCACCCATGTAATGGGAACAATGATCAATCACTGGCGCGTCATACTACGCTAGAATGTTCCCTGCTGCATGAACAAAACTACTGCATGGAAAATGCTGCATGAACTACACTGCTGCACGAACAACACTGTTGCATGAACAACACTGCTGCATGAACAACAATGTTGCATGAACAACACTGCTGCATGAACAATGTTCCATGAACAACACTGCTGCATGAACAACAATGTTGCATGAACAACACTGTTGCATGAACACTGCTGCATGAACAACAATGCTGCATGAACACTGCTGCATGAACAACACTGTTGCATGAACAACACTGCTGCATGAACAACACTGTTGCATAAACAACAATGTTGCATGAACACTGCTGCATGAACAACACTGCTGCATGAACAACACTGCTGCATGAACAAGACTGCTGCATAAACAAGACTGCTGCATGAACAAGACTGCTGCATAAACAACACTGCTGTATGAACAATGTTGCATGAACACTGCTGCATGAACAACACTGTTGCATGAACAACACTGTTGCATGAACAACACTGCTGCATGAACAACACTGCTGCATGAACAACACTGCTGCATGAACACTGCTGCATGAACAACACTGTTGCATGAACAACACTGTTGCATGAACACTGCTGCATGAACAACACTGCTGCATGAACAACACTGCTGCATGAACAACACTGCTGCATAAACAACACTGATGCATGAACAACACTGTTGCATGAACAACACTGCTGCATGAACAACACTGCTGCATGAACAACACTGCTGCATAAACACTGCTGCATGAACAACAATGTTGCATGAACAACACTGCTGCATGAACAACACTGCTGCATGAACAACAATGAGGCATGAACAACACTGCTGCATGAACAACACTGCTGCATGAACAACACTGCTGCATGAACAACAATGAGGCATGAACAACACTGCTGCTTGAACAACACTGCTGCATGAACAACACTGCTGCATGAACAACACTGCTGCATGAACAACACTGCTGCATGAACAATGTTGCATGAACAACACTGCTGCATGAACAACACTGCTGCATGAACAACAATGAGGCATGAACAACACTGCTGCATGAACAACACTGTTGCATAAACAATGTTGCATGAACAACACTGCTGCATGAACAACACTGCTGCATGAACAACACTGCTGCATAAACAACAATGTTGCATGAACAACACTGCTGCATGAACAACACTGCTGCATGAACAACACTGCTGCATGAACACTGCTGCATGAACAACAATGTTGCATGAACAACACTGCTGTATGAACAACTGCTGCATGACCAACACTGCTGCATGAACAACACTGCTGCATGAACAACACTGCTGCATGAACAACACTTCTGCATGAACAACACTGCTGCATGAACAACACTGTTGCATGAACACTGCTGCATGAACAACACTGTTGCATGAACAACACTGCTGCATGAACAGCACTGCTGCATGAACAACACTGCTGCATGAACAACACTGCTGCATGAACACTGCTGCATGAACAACACTGCTGCATGAACAACACTGCTGCATGAACAACACTGCTGCACGAACAACACTGATGCATGAACAACACTGCTGCATGAATAACACTGCTGCACGAACAACACTGCTGCACGAACAACACTGCTGCACGAACAACACTGCTGCATGAACACCACTGCATGAACAACACTGCTGCATGAACAACACTGCTGCATGAACACTGCTGCATGAACAACAATGCTGCATGAACAACACTGCTGCATGAACAACACTGCTGCATGAACAACACTACTGCATGAACAACGCTGCTGCATGAACAACACTGCTGCATGAACACTACTGCATGAACAACACTGCTGCATGAACAACACTGCTGCATGAACAACACTGCTGCATGAACACTGCTGCATGAACAACACTGCTGCTTGAACAACACTGCTGCTTGAACAACACTGCTGCATGAACACTGCTGCTTGAACAACACTGCTGCTTGAACAACACTGCTGCTTGAACACTGCTGCATGAACAACAATGTTGCATGAGCAACACTGCTGCATGAACAACACTGCTGCATGAACAACACTGCTGCACGAACAACACTGCTGCATGAACAACACTGCTGCAAGAACAACACTGCTGCATGACCAACACTGCTGCATGAACAACACTGCTGCATGAACACTACTCCATGAACAACACTGCTGCATGAACAACACTGTTGCATGAACAACACTGCTGCATGAACAACACTGTTGCATGAACAACACTGCTGCATGAACAACAATGTTGCATGAACAACACTGCTGCATGAACAACACTGCTGCATGAACACTGCTGCATGAACAACACTACTGCATGAACACTGCTGCATGAATAACACTGTAGCATGAACAACACTGCTGCATGAACACTGCTGCATGAACAACACTGTTGCATGAACACTGCTGCATGAACAACACTGCTGCATGAACACTGCTGCATGAACAACACTGCTGCATGAACAACACTACTGCATGAACACTGCTGCATGAACAACACTGCTGCATGAACAACACTGCTGCATGAACAACACTGCTGCTTGAGCAACACTGCTGCATGAACACTGCTGCATGAACAACACTGCTGCATGAACAACACTGCTGCATGAACAACACTGCTGCATGAACAACACTGCTGCATGAACAACAATGTTGCATGAACACTGCTGCATGAACAACACTGCTGCATGAACAACACTGCTGCATGAACACTGCTGCATGAACAACACTACTGCATTAACAACAATGTTGCATGAACAACACTGCTGCATGAACAACAATGTTGCATCAACAACACTGCTGCATGAACACTGCTGCATGAACAACAATGTTGCATGAAAACACTGCTGCATGAACAGTGTTGCATGAACAACACTGCTGCATGAACAACACTGCTGCATGAACAACAATGTTGCATGAACAACAATGTTGCATGAACAACACTGCTGCATGAACAACACTGCTGCATGAACAACACTGCTGCATGAACAACACTGCTGCATGAACAACACTGCTGCATGAACAACACTGCTGCATGAACAACAATGTTGCATGAACAACACTGCTGCATGAACAACACTGCTGCATAAACAACAGTGCTGCATGAACAACACTGCTGCATGAACAACACTGCTGCATGAACACTGCTGCATGAACAACACTACTGCATGAACAACACTGCTGCATGAACAACACTGCTGCATGAACAACACTGTTGCATGAACAACACTGCTGCATGAACAACAATGTTGCATGAACAACAATGTTGCATGAATAACACTGCTGCATGAACAATGTTGCATGAACAACACTGCTGCATGAACAACACTGCTGCACGAACACTGCTGCATGAACAACACTGCTGCATGAACAACACTGCTGCATGAACAACACTGTTGCAAGAACAACACTGCTGCATGAACAACAATGTTGCATGAACAACAATGTTGCATGAATAACACTGCTGCATGAACAACACTGCTGCATGAACAACACTGCTGCATGAACAACACTGCTGCATGAACAACACTGCTGCATGAACAACACTGCTGCATGAATAACACTGTTGCATGAACAACACTGCTGCATGAACAACAATGTTGCATGAACAACACTGCTGCATGAACAACACTGCTGCATGAACACTGCTGCATGAACAACACTGCTGCATGAACAACACTGTTGCATGAACAACACTGCTGCATGAACAACACTGCTGCATGAACAACACTGCTGCATGAACAACGCTGCTGCATGAACACTGCTGCATGAACAACACTGCTGCATGAACACTGCTGCATGAACAACACTGCTGCATGAACAACACTGCTGCATGAACAACACTGCTGCATGAACAACACTGCTGCATGAACAACACTGCTGCATGAACAACACTGCTGCATGAACAACACTGCTGCATGAACAACACTGCTGCATGAACAACACTGCTGCATGAACAACACTGCTGCATGAACAACACTGCTGCATGAACAACACTGCTGCATGAACAACACTGCTGCATGAACAACACTGCTAGAAAATATATTAATGGCTATCTCATGCATGTGGAAAATATTATGTTCGCTCGTGTCTGTCTATTAAGATGTATTACGTCTTAATTCCACAAGTTAATTCCAATGTTAGTCATGTTAGATGCGTTATGTTAGAAATAGTCATCTACTACCCTTCAACATAAAAAAAAAGAGCGAACACTTCATTCTCATGTTAGACATCGCGCTCCGTGAAAATGTGTGCAGTCAAACCCATCATAGTGAAGTTCCACACAGTGCTACGAGAGAATGAATGCTAACACATCACAGTGCTGCAAGGAAATGAGCGCTAGCACATCATAGTGCTACGTTAGAATGAAATCTAAAGCATCACAGTGCTACGAGAGAATGAATGCCATAGTGCTACGTTAAAATGAACGTCATAGTGCTACGTTAGAATGAACGCTAACGCATCACAGTGCTACGCTATAATGAACGCTATCAAAATCCTCATAGTGAGGTTTGATATCGTGCTACGTGACAGTGAATACTAACAGTGATGTTTCACATAGTGATGTGGAACAAAGAACACTGACAAACACTTCATAGCGAGTCAGTTTTCAACTACCATTAGAAAACATCTTATCTCCCTGATACTCCCCGTCAACTAACTACACGAATACCACCTGGTGGTTCACACTTACACTCACTCACTCATTTGACCATAAACAGAAATATTAATCTCAATCTTAAAATAATGAATCCTGTGATACTCCAATACTGAAACTATGTACTGTGCCAAAACAAAAGCATTCACATTGCTAAACTCACAAACTAGTATTTAGTCACTTAGCCATAATACCAACTTACCTCATAATTTGTAATATTTTACAACTAAGAATAAAACTAAGTCTGCCCGAAATGCCTAGCCATGCTAAGCGTTCTAGTGGTACACTCTGTAATCACAATTTTACTACATGTAAACCACACAATAACCAAATTTCTGTAAACTCAGCATTGTAATCCTTATAGAGAATAAACTTTGAATTTGAATTTGAATTTGAATAGCGCGACATGCGAGAACACTAGGACTTAACACGCTGTTCTACGGGGCAATAAACACTGTCTGGCACACCACAATAAGGAAAATGTTAAGTTTTTCAACACGCCTCTGTGAGGTTAAACATTGTAACGCGTGTTGTGGAGTAATATCCTCGTGTTGATCAGAGCAATTATCTTTCCAAGTCAACTGACAACAATCTTCCAGTAACACAATACACGGAGCTAATAATTACTGGCTGACACTGCATACTGACCTTTTCATCAACATGCAACACTGTGCGCAAAGAGCATTCAACATTTTTACGCTGCTTCAAGCTCCGTTCACTGACCCTTAACACAGCTGAGCTCTTTATGTCAATATTCAGAGAACTATGTTAATAAGACAATGTGTGGCTGATGCCATTTTTTTTTTTTTGAGAACACATTACCTCTAACTGGGCCTTTGTGAGTTCCTTATAATCGATCAAATCCCTGCTAAATAAAATGTCTTCTCACTAAAATTCCTTAAGTAGGAAACTGTATTTAATTATTATACAAGTGAGCTCTGTCCCATATTACACTACTGACCGGGGTTTTAAGGATACTATTTGTATTCAAGATTGCCAAGTGTTTAAAAGTTTCCCAGGATGCGACCCACAACAATCGACTAAACACTTGGTACCTATTTACTGCCAAGTGAACATAGTAGATGCAAGGAGAATTATTATTGCGTTTCGTCAAGGTCAGAAACTGAACCCAAGTCCTTTCGAGTACGAACCGTTATGGCCTTCATCTGAGCAGCAAGTTTACTCCCTTTCAGATACACTTGGATCATTAAGGCTGCAATTCCCTTGAACACTATTATCATGAATAATAATGAAAATAAGGATTAAAGTAAATTTCCTGTGCATGTACGCAGAAAGCCTGGTTTGTTGATTGGTTAATTAATAAAGTTTAAATTCTGTTGACCACACGAGTGGTCACTAAGGTTGCACGTCACCTGTTCACCATCAGACAAAAATACTTCAATCTCTAAAACAAGGATTACAGTAAGCTTTTAGCATATAGAATCTAAGAACTTACACTTCTCGGTGTTTATAACCTAATAAGAGTTACACACTTGTTGTACATGCACTGACTTACCTACCACTGGGTGTATATACACTGAGAGCTACACACTTATGGGTGTATTTTCACAGAGCTACACACCTCTGGATGCACATATGGAGTTACACACCTCTGGTTGTATATATACAGAGAGCTACACACCTCTGGGTGTGTATATATATACAGAGAGCAACACACCTCTGGGTGTATATATACAAAGAGCTACACGCTGCTGGGTGTATATATACAAAGAACTACTCGCCTCTGGATGTATATATATACAAAGAGCTACTCGCCTCTGGGTGTGTATATACAAAGAGCTACACGCTTCTGGGTATATATACAGAGACCTAGAAACCTCTGGGTATGCACTTTCAGGCAGGGAAGGAAGTCATCTACAGGCTCTAACCTATGGCAGGTGCTAATCTCTCTGGCCTCATTATTTGCTCATACTATATGGCGAAGGTAAATATTAGTTCAGTTGTTATCACAGGTGTTCGAATTTATCTACACACACACACACATACGTCTCCATATAAGTGGAGGCATATTCATCTATACGAACACATAACTTAGGGGATATACATATATATATATATATATATATATATATATATATATATATATATATATATATATATATATATATATATATATATATTGCAAAGAGGGGAATGTATGAGAGTATAGTTTTACCAACACTCTTATATGGGTGTGAAGCATGGGTGATGAATGTTGCAGCGAGGAGAAGGCTGGAGACAGTGGAGATGTCATGTCTGAGGGCAATGTGTGGTGTGAATATAATGCAGAGAATTCGTAGTTTGGAAGTTAGGAGGAGGTGCAGGATTACCAAAACTGTTGTCCAGAGGGCTGAGGAAGGGTTGTTGAGGTGGTTCGGACATGTAGAGAGAATGGAGCGAAACAGAATGACTTCAAGAGTGTATCAGTCTGTAGTGGAAGGAAGGCGGGGTAGGGGTCGGCCTAGGAAAGGTTGGAGGGAGGGGGTAAAGAAGGTTTTGTGTGCGAGGGGCTTGGACTTCCAGCAGGCGTGCGTGAGCGTGTTTGATAGGAGTGAATGGAGACGAATGGTTTTTAATACTTGACGTGCTGTTGGAGTGTGAGCAAAGTAACATTTATGAAGGGGTTCAGGGAAACCGGCAGGCTGGACTTGAGTCCTGGAGATGGGAAGTACAGTGTCTGCACTCTGAAGGAGGGGTGTTAATGTTGCAGTTTAAAAACTGTAGTGTAAAGTACCCTTCTGACAAGAAAGTGATGGAGTGAATGATGGTGAAAGTTTTTCTTTTTCGGGCCACCCTGCCTTGGTGGGAATCGGCCAGTGTGATAATAATAATAAAAATATATATATATATATATATATATATATATATATATATATATATATATATATATATATATATATATATATATATATATATATATAATAGGAACACAGTAAACAGGTGATATCACAATATGCAAAACAACCACTGTGAAAAAACAGCGAAATTCCAAGCGGTTTTGTGACTTCTCAGATTTTCAAGGAACTAGAAAAGACAAAACATCAACAGGATGGCATATAAAAGGCCAAGATTATACCTCACAATCACGTCACTACAATATGACTACACCTCACAGTCGCGTGACAACACCCGCCTCTGTGAAACACACCCAAGCATAAAGATTTTTTACTTGTCTAATGTATCATTAAATTCTTCCCAAATTTTATTTATTATAAATGAATTCAATTTATATAAACCAAAAGAAATATTCATAGCTTCCAAAACTGCTTTTTATGAAACATGATTCTATTATATTCCTGTCGACCATGGACTTGCTAGATACAACTTTCTCAGCCTTTTGAAAATCAATTGGATGGTTAAAATCTCTCACATGAATAAATTGAGCATTAGAATCTTGTCTAGTTCTTCTAATGCTATGTTTATGTTGTTTTAATTTTAGTTCGAGACTTTTACCAGTTTGACCGTAATAAACCCCATATCTCTTGCCAACACCCGAGCATTCACTTCTCTTAAAAACCCTTCTATAAATATGTTGAATAACCATGGTGACATCACACATCCCTGTCTAATGCCTAATTTTACTGGGAAATAATCTCCCTCTCTCCTACATACTCTAACCTGAGCCTATCTATTCTCGTAAAAACTTTTCACTGTTTTCAATAACCTACCTTCTTGTGAGGGAAAAGTTCAATAGATAGAAGTAGCGAGGGAGTGTATAGTAACAATAGTTTCATTGCCGGCTACTTGTTAAGGTAGGGTAAGTCAAGCTCCAGCTATTCCCGCCTTTTTTCCCCCTCCCCGAAGGTGATAGTTTCATTGCCGGCTACTTGTTAAGGTAGGGTAAGTTAAGCTCCCACTATTCCGGCCTTTTTTCCCCCACCCAGAAAGTGATAGTTTGACTGCCGGCTGCTTGTTAAGGTAGGGACAGTCTAGCTCCCGCTATCCCTTCCCCTCCTTCTTCCCCCCCCCCGAAAGGTGACGTGTGGGGCTCCGGTCCAAACAGTAATCACTAGACTCACAGCTCCCAGCACTACTGTAAGTACATGCCTGCCTTGTATTCTAGTGGATTTATTGGTTAAAAGCTTCACTTTTGACCAATAAACTTAGTCCTGTCAGTTTTGCTCTAAGTTGACTGTTGTAATAATCACCACATCTTTTAGGTATTGTACTTATCATGGAGAGTGATTTCTTAAGCAGTGGGTAACCTGTCTATCTTTCCAGCTTGGATGACAGAGAGGGTCACCTGCCAATCAACGAGTAGAATTGAAGGAGATGGACTAATGTCCTGGAGACGTCCCCTGTTGTATTTACTTGCCTGTGCATATGTATGAAGAATCAGGACGTAACCCCTCATCATTGCAGCGGAACAAAGCCTGATTTCCTGTCATCGGGAGAGATTATTTACGGCCACAAGAATGAGCCAGTGGGTTGTCACCAACGCCTGCGACCATCCCCCCCCCACATCATCAGCAACGGCTACGATCTCAACAGCATGCAGTGTCACCAACACCAGACACCCCAAGTTTTATATTAGCGTTGAATTCAGTTATCATTTATATTTTTCATTTTTCATTTTCTTTAATGTAGGATTAATACTTCATATTTAAGTGTTTTATATTTTATATTTTATATATAATAAAGTGTTTATGTTTGTCTGTTATTATTTCTTTTTCTATTCATTAATTTTCCTGAGGAGGAGCCAGCCTTGGTAATACTGTCTGAAGTTGTTACAGGGCTGAGTAAGCCTTCACATGTGGTGACCTTGCCAGGATCAACTCGACTGAATCAAGATTAAACTCCATCTCGAATCTACCATTGGAACTTCAACGCCACATACCACAGACGGTTACCACCAGCCATGAGTAATCATTCTCTATGGTAGGACTACAGTACAGGTATTTAAAAGATTTGGTGATTGTTATAGTCTCAATTTATTGTAAGTCAAGTCAGGCAGGACATAACATTTAATTCTGCCACCTTTTTGTTCGAGCTTGAAACACTTTGGAGGATTAGACTCTAGGGACCCGAGATTTTCCAGTGACAATTTGTTTCATTGAGCTCTTTATTTTATCAAGGGAACTGTCGTTGGACACTCTTGATTTGTTGGTGAGAAGATTGGATGGTCAAGTGACCCCATTCTACTTACTGTTTGCTCGGAGCCAGCATAGAACCCTTCGTTTTCATTAATACATATTGTTGAATTGAAGCACGGATCGAGCCCTCTGGTCTATTTACAGTTTGAGCGGAGCAGGAATTGAATCCTCCGTTTTCTTTAATACTCGTTTCATTTCCCCTGATAGTTTAAGTTATTTTTGCAAATATGGAGGAATACCAGTTTTGGATGAATGCTGAAAGTAAGTTAGGAATAACAGGGAAAAATTTAGAATCTTTCATTAGTGCTAAGATCCAGGAAAGACTTGAAAGAGAGAGAATTGAGAGAGAAGAAAGACAGAAAGGGAAAGAGAAGATAAAAAGGAGAGAGAGAGAGAGAATTGAGAGAGAAATCCAAGAAAGAGAGTTAGAAAGAGAGAGAGAGAAGACAAAAAGGAGCGTAATAGACTTGATCGTGAGGAGAGAGCTAGAGTATGTGAAGAACAAGTTAAAATAAGAGACCTTGAGGAAAGAGCCAAGGATAGAGAACGTGAGGAACAAGCTAAGATACGTGAGGAAAAAGGTAAATTAAGAGAACTTAAGGAAAGAGCAAATAATAGAGAAGTTGAGGAAAAAGCTAGAGAGCATGAGTTAATAGAGAGAGAAAAGGATCATGAGCTCGAAAAATCTCGCCTTGAATTAGAGAATAAAAAGTTAACTTTTACACAACAATTAGAGGAAGGAGTAATTGAACATCATGCAGCTAGTGCACATATTCCAACACCTAATTTACCTCCCTTCACAGAGGGGAAAGACATAACTTCATACATTATCAGGTCTGAAAATACCGCTACCCTCTGTGAATGGCCTGCTGACACCTGGGCTACCAGGTTAGGAATGTTATTTTCTGGAACTGCTTTGAATATCTATGCAACTTTGTCGCAGGATATTATATGTAAATATAACCTACTGAAGAAGGCAATCCTTAAAGCATATCAAAAAACCACTAATTCTTACAGGAAAGATTTCAGGTATGCCACCTTACAGCCTGGCCAGAACTTTCAGCAGTTACAGGTAACACTCTTTCGTTTGTTCGACTTTTGGACAGAGAGTTCAGGAACTAATCACAGTTATGAATCTCTTAGAGACTTCATGGTTGCTGACCAGTTCCTGACAGTTCTTCCCCATCAGATACGAACATTCATCAGAGAACGTAACCTGATTAAAGCTGAGGAAGTTGCTGAGGCTGCTGACCTGTATGCTGAGGCTCACAATTCCTATAAAGACCTAAAGGGATCGAACCCTAAGGGCAAGGGTTCATCAGACCTTAAGAAATCAAAGCCTCTAGTCGAAAGTAAAATGACTTCCTTTATTCCTGTTTGTCATTTGTGTGGTGTTAAGGGACATAAACGTCCAGATTGTCCTTCTAAGAAGGTCCAAAAAGTTGGAAGATGTTTTAAAGACTGTAACGACCAAGCACCCTTCTGTTCAGGAACAGTTAATGGACTTAATGTATCTACCATTTTACGAGACACTGGATGCACATGTATAGTCATTTCTGATAAGCTGTTCCCTAACCTTAAAGAAACTCATTCCTCTGCTATACTTTCAGACTACTTGGGCCGTACGGACACTTTTCCTACCATCCGTTGTTACATTAGGTCTAAATGGTTCACAGGTTGGTCTGAAGCCGTACTAGCTCCCATCACTTCTTGTTCCGTACTAATAGGTAATGTAAAAGGTGCCATTCTTCCTTCTGAGGTTGACCTTTCATCACCAAAGATGGACATAGGTGTTTCAGATCCTCTTTCTGTAGAGTCAGAGAAGTCCCTCGGAAGTTCAGATGAGACAATGTCTCGCGAGATTCATGTGGGATTAAAAACCAGTGATGCTACTCTCGAAAGCGAGGTAGTAGGATCACCGGTTCACTTGTTAGATGAAAGTGAAGATATCACCTCCGATACCATAAATGTCTTGACTAGGGCTCAGACCTACTATCCATCCTTTGATTTTCCCTGACTTTAAGCCTTTAGACATATCGAAGGACTCCTTTGTCAATTTACAACGTAATTGCCCTTCTCTTCAGAACTGCCATAATGCCGCTAAACAAAATCAAGTTATCCAAAGGAAAAACTTTTCATATAAATTTGAATATATAAAAGGTATCTTGTACAAGTCAGTATTCAAATTAAAATCAAAATCCTTCTTCCCCCCCCCCCTCCGAAAGGTGACGTGTGGGGCTCTGGTCCAAACAGTAATCACTAGACTCACAGCTCCCAGCACTACTGTAAGTACATGCCTGCCTTGTATTCTAGTGGATTTATTGGTTAAAAGCTTCACTTTTGACCAATAATAAACTTAGTCCTGTCAGTTTTGCTCTAAGTTGACTGTTGTAATAATCACATCTTTTAGGTATTGTACTTATCATGGAGAGTGATTTCTTAAGCAGTGGGTAACCTGTCTATCTTTCCAGCTTGGATGACAGAGAGGGTCACCTGCCAATCAACGAGTAGAATTGAAGGAGACGGACTAATGTCCTGGAGACGTCCCCTGTTGTATTTACTTGCCTGTGCATATGTATGAAGAATCAGGACGTAACCCCTCATCATTGCAGCGGTACAAAACCTGATTTCCTGTCATCGGGAGAGATTATTTACGGCCACAAGAACGAGCCAGTGGGTTGTCACCAACACCTGCGACCATCCCCCCCACATCATCAGCAACGGCTACGATCTCAACAACACGCAGTGTCACCAACACCAGACACCCCAAGTTTTATATTAGCGTTGAATTCAGTTATTTATATTTTTCATTTTTCATTTTCTTTAATGTAGGATTAATACTTCATATTTAAGTGTTTATTATATATAAAATATAAAAGTGTTTATGTTTGTTATTATTTCTTTTTCTATTCATTAATTTTCCTGAGGAGGAGCCAGCCTTGGTAATACTGTCTGAAGTTGTTACAGGGCTGAGTAAGCCTTCACACTTCTATTCCATACATTTGCCACATTGCCCCCCTATCCACTCATGTCGTTTTGGCCCACCTTATGGTGAGCGAAAATCACAAGATGCTCTAACCCACAGGTCCACCAAATCCTACAAAAATCAAGCACCCAGCAGAACTAGGTGTTTTACCCTGATCCGAGGACATATGATGGTGTGGGTGCCTCTGAGCTAATTTCATTCTAGTCCCCGCTTTGTATACTAGCCTCCACGAGCAGTATATATATTATTGTATTTATTCAATAACAACATTGCGACTAGCCGAGGACACGAACCCATGTCGTTTCGGCCCGCCTCATGGTGAGCAAAAATCACACGACGCTCTAACCCACACGACCACCAAATCCTACAACGCTAGTACACCAAACGGGAAGTAGAATGAAATTAGCTCAGAGGCACCCACACCACCGAACGTCCTCAGATCAGGGTAAAACACCTAGTTCTGCTGGGTGCTTGATTCTTGTAGGATTTGGTGATCGTGTGGGTTAGAGCGTCAAGTGATTTTCGCTCACAATGAAGCGGGCCAAAACGACATGGGTTCGAGTCCTCGGCTAGTCACAGTGTTGTTAATTAAATACCACTCGTCCGTGATTACATTTATATTATATAACCGGACTCGAGTCCTGGAAATGGGAAGTACAATGCCTGCACTCTAAAGGAGGGGTTTGGGATATTGGCAGTTTGGAGAGATATATTGTGTATTTTTATACGTATATACTTCTAAACTGTTGTATTCTGGGCACCTCTGCAAAAACAGTGATTATGTGTGAGTGAGGTGAAAGTGTTGAATGATGATGAAAGTATTTTCTTTTTGAGAATTTTCTTTCTCTTTGGTCACCCTGCCTCGGTGGGAGACGGCCGACTTGTTGAAATATATATATATATATATATATATATATATATATATATATATATATATATATATATATATATATATATATATATATATATATACAAAAAAGGCACAATACCGTGACTGGAACAATACACAAATAACCCGCACATAGAAGAGAGGAGCTTACGACGACGTTTCGGTCCAACTCGGACCATTTACAAAGTCACACTAATAAAAAACAAGGCAGGAGGTGGTAGTATATATCCATCATGCTCTCCTTTTAGTTAGTGTGACTTTGTAAATGGTCCAAGTCGGACCGAAACGTCGTCGTAAGCTCCTGGAAGTAATACAGCATTTAGACTCGTCTAGTATCAACACTGAGGTGTCTTTATTTCCGAAACGATTCGTCTACATAGTAGGATTCTTCGGTAAAATACAAAGGTTTTGAAATATAGCGATAGCATGTGGAAGATGACTCTTCCACATGTGTCTTAATCATCCACTTGCCGGTATTGTATACTATTATTATAATGTATTGAATCTTTCGAAAATATCTCGTATGATTATAAATTTATTATAGAAGTGAAATATATTCTAAGAACTGGTACTATTTAACTTTTTACAACCACGAATTGATCTATAACTGATTCGGAATGTTGAAATGCAAGGATTCTTTCCCAGCACTTTTCAGCTTTTCTGAAACGACACTTCAGCAATTTACTGCTAATTAGTACTTCTTCATAAGTCATTGGAAAAGCTCTTCAAATAGTGGGACTATTATTATTATTATTATTATTATTATTATTATTATTATTATTATTATTAATTATTATTATACTATCAACCACACTAGGGTCAAAGCTGCATTGAACCTGTGTACTAAGTATGCTTTGATCCCTAAAATAGGGATTAAAGTAAATTCTCAGCGTATATACAGAGAGAGACATAAACCTCTGGATATACGTAACCTTTACCAGTATTTCCGTAGAGGTAACAAGACATTACGGCCACTCTGTCGGGGTAGAAGCAGCTTACGCCCTTTTCCCCTATGTTTATTTTCATTATATTCGCCCCGAGCCTAAAGTTTTCGTCTCTCTCAGCACTTTACCTTGAAAAATTACTCGTCTCTTTCCTCAAAAAAAAAAAAAAAATGCTGTGGTGCACGTTGATTAAGGTCACACATTTCTACGGTTGTGTCAAGGAAAGTGTCAAGCGAAAGAGTCACTGTAAGTACACAACTTACAGTGACACCTAAATGAACATTACATGTGTGACACAGCTAGCCATAGATTACTGCCAACTAATGTTAACTAACTACTTCGTCCACTGAATTAATTACGTCTTACGTAATATCAGCATATAATGATTAATCGGCAGTGCAAGCAGTTATGTCAAGTAATAACAGTGAATTAGTGATTTATAAATCACTATGAAGTCAGAAACAAAATAACATTCTTTGTTCATGTTATGTTTCCGCTTTTCTTAAGCAATGTTTATTATGGTTTCCCGCCTTGACTTCTTCATTGGCCTTCACTGAGCTCCTTGTGCTTTGTGCATTTTTCACTGCAGTTACCGGGAGGTGTCTTGAGGATGACTGGCTGATCTAATTCGTAACATAAAACGCAAATGAATCCTATGAAAACAAAAGCTGGAATTGCTACTGGACAATGTTTCCTCCCTACTATAGGCTCAGAGTCACCAGCTGTTTCTTGTTGTGGATCGTACGACAAGCAGCTGTGATGATTGAACATTAAAACGCAAATGAAACGTTTCGCCTACACAGTAATCCTATGAAAACAAAAGCTGGAATTGCTACTGGACAATGTTTCCTCCCTACTATAGGCTCAGAGTCACCAGCTGTTTCTTGTTGTGGATCGTACGACAAGCAGCTGTGATGATGATGATGATTTTGTTGGTGGTGTTTTTGTGGTTATCGTTGTTGATGCGGTT
The DNA here is from genome assembly GCF_038502225.1 of Cherax quadricarinatus. Taxonomy (NCBI): domain Eukaryota; kingdom Metazoa; phylum Arthropoda; class Malacostraca; order Decapoda; family Parastacidae; genus Cherax; species Cherax quadricarinatus. Next base: position 15,384,716 of record NC_091373.1, read on the forward strand.
GTTGGTTAGGTTATTGTTGTTGTTGGTATGGCTATTGTTGTTATTTTTGCTGTGGTTATTTTTGTTATTGTTGTTGGTAGTACTGTTGTTGTGACAGTGCACATTACTAGTGTTATTTTTTTAATATTAATTAGCAAATAAAGATTTGGGGCACCATTTATTTCTGAAAGGCTGATAAGTGGTTTGTGACAACGAATTCAATGAATATAATATGTGTTAGTACGAATTGACCTGAAAAGTTTGTGTGCAGGCCAGCAGTAACAGCCTAGATGATCAGGCCTTTTTCTACCGAGACGCCTGGTCGTGAACCGGGCCACGGGGGTGTCGATCCTCGGAATACCCTGCAGGTAGTGTTCCGACCACCCCTCCAGGTGGTCACCCAGAGCAATCAAGGCAATAACTGTTTCCTCCTGTGTGGTTGTGTACCCATACATAAGCAGTCTTTTTAATTAATTTCGTTTATCTCAGTTGCGAATTGTTGGGCGTAATGAAGTGGTCACTGAAAACATCATGACTTGACATCTATTAAGCACGGGTTAGGTGCGATGAAGATTTGATAACCTCATTATGCACCACATATCCTGCGAAGGTAGGCAAAAAATGAAAGTGTGGGTGTGATAAGGCATAACGACACATCCAGTTATATAGTCAGTTGTATTGACCAGGGAGCGCACACACACACACACACACACACACACACACACACACACACACACACACAGTGCAGTGGCCAGAAGAGCTCATGCATGCAGAGCAAAGCTCCTGATCATGGGTGACTTTAACCACAATGAGATCGATTGTGAGAACTTGGAGCCACATGGGGGCCAAGATACATGGAGGGCTAAGATGATGGAGGTGGTACTGGAAAACTTCATGTACCAACACGTAAGGGACACTACAAGAGAGAGAGAGAGGATGAACCAGCAAGACTGGACTTAGTATTCACCTTGAGTAGTGCAGATATTGAGGACATCACATATGAAAGACCCCTTGGGGCCAGCGAACATGTGGTTTTAAGCTTCGAATACACAGTAGAGCTACAAGTGGAGGGGGAAGCAGGAAGGCCAGGACGAATGAAGCCAAACTACAAGAAAGGGGACTACACGGGAATGAGGAACTTCCTGAACGGGGTTCAGTGGGACAGAGAACTGGCAGGGAAGCCAGTTAATGAGATGATGGAATATGTAGCAACAATGTGCAAGGAGGCTGAGGAGAGGTTTGTACCCAAGGGCAACAGGAATAATGAAAAAACCAGGATGAGCCCATGGTTCACCCAAAGGTGCAGGGAGGCAAAAACCAAGTGTGCTAGGGAATGGAAGAAATATAGAAGGCAAAGGACACAGGAGAATAAGGAGAGCAGTCGTAGAGCCAGAAACGAATATGCACAGATAAGAAGGGAGGCCCAACTACAATACGAAAACGACATAGCAGCGAAAGCCAAATCTGACTCTAAACTGTTATACAGCCACATCAGGAAGAAAACAACAGTCAAGGACCAGGTAATCAGCCTAAGGAAGGAAGGAGGAGAGACAACAAGAAATGACCGTGAAGTATGTGAGGAACTCAACAAGAGATTCAAAGAAGTGTTCACAGAGGAGACAGAAGGGGCTCCAGAAAGACGGAGAGGTGGGGCACACCACCAAGTGCTGGACACAGTACACACAACCGAGGAAGAAGTGAAGAGGCTTCTAAGTGAGCTAGATACATCAAAGGCAATGGGGCCAGATAACATCTCCCCATGGGTCCTGAGAGAGGGAGCAGAGGCGCTATGTGTACCCCTAACAACAATATTCAATACATCTATCGAAACAGGGAGATTGCCTGAGGCATGGAAGACAGCAAATGTAGTCCCAATCTTTAAAAAAGGAGACAGACATGAAGCACTAAACTACAGACCAGTGTCACTGACGTGTATAGTATGCAAAATCATGGAGAAGATTATCAGGAGAAGAATGGTGGAACACCTAGAAAAGAATGATCTCATCAACATGGTTTCAGGGACGGGAAATCCAGTGTCACAAACCTACTGGAGTTCTATGACGTGGTGACAGCAGTAAGACAAGAGAGAGAGGGGTGGGTGGATTGCATATTCTTGGACTGCAAGAAGGCGTTTGACACAGTTTCACACAAGAGATTAGTGCAAAAACTGGAGAACCAAGCAGGGATAACAGGAAAGGCACTACAATGGATCAGGGAATACTTGTCAGGAATACAGCAGCGAGTCATGGTACGTGGCGAGGTGTCAGAGTGGGCACCTGTGACCAGCGGGGTCCCACAGGGGTCAGTTCTAGGACCAGTGCTGTTTCTGGTATTTGTGAACGACATGACGGAAGGAATAGACTCTGAGGTGTCTCTGTTTGCAGATGACGTGAAGTTGATGAGAAGAATTCATTCGATCGAAGACCAGGCAGAACTACAAAGGGATCTGTACAGGCTGCAGACCTGGTCCAGCAATTGGCTCCTGGAGTTCAATCCCATCAAGTGCAAAGTCATGAAGATTGGGAAAGGGCAAAGAAGACCGCAGACGGAGTACAGTCTAGGGGGCCAGAGACTACAAACCTCACTCAAGGAAAAAGATCTTGGGGTGAGTATAACACCAGGCACATCTCCTGAAGCGCACATCAACCAAATAACGGCTGCAGCATATGGGCGCCTAGCAAACCTCAGAACAGCATTCCGACATCTTAATAAGGAATCGTTCAGGACCCTGTACACTGTGTACGTTAGGCCTATATTGGAGTATGCGGCACCAGTTTGGAACCCACACCTAGCCAAGCGCGTAAAGAGACTACAGAAAGTGCAAAAGTTTGCAACAAGACTAGTCTCAGAGCTAAGAGGTATGTCCTACGAGGAGAGGTTAAGGGAAATCAACCTGACGACACTGGAGGACAGGAGAGATAGGGATGACATGATAACGACATACAAAATACTGAGAGGAATTGACAAGGTAGACAAAGGCAGGACGTTCCAGAGATTGGACACAGTAATAAGGGGACACAGTTGGAAGTTGAAGACACAGATGAATCAAAGGGATGTTAGGAAGTATTTCTTCAGCCACAGAGTAGTCAGAAAGTGGAATAGTTTGGGAAGCGATGTAGTGGAGGCAGGATCCATACATAGCTTTAAGCAGAGGTATGATAAAGCTCACGGTTCAGGGAGAGTGACTTAGTAGCGACCGGTGAAGAGGCGGGGCCAGGAGCTTGGACTCGACCCCTGCAGCCTCAACTAGGTGAGTACAACTAGGTGAGTACATGAATAAAATTTACAAAAATTAAATAGTTTATATTAATCGATGAATCTTAAGTTAGTAGACAGTAAAAATTTAGGGAGGTACTATCCTCTTGACATATGAGTGTGAAACGAAAGCTTGTTAAGTATTTTACACTAAGACAGGGTTGCTGGGGTTGTCTTTCTCACGAACAAGTAGGATGGCACATAAATCTTACGAACATCTGCCTGCATTCAGCACATACTTATTTTACTAATGTGTGTTTCGTAATCGTTCTTGTTCCTGTAATAATTCCTTTCCAATTTGCGAGGCCTGGTCTTGCTCTGGGGCACAGAGGCGATGATCTCCAGAGCCATTACAAATAAACAAGTGTATCACTCACTGATCATACTGAATCAACACTAGTTCTTCAGGTTTTGTAACTAAATAAATATTTTGTATTACAGATGCCTTAAACACCACAAACCTTCCAACATGGAATATCCCTAAAAAATTACTGCACCGAAACTCTTTTCGTCAGTTTATCTCAGTATTTCATTGCTTACCTGAAGACAATATCATGGCGCCCTGGGGCACTGACACTTCGTAATCACACCTCATGGCTTTAATAGCATGGTTATTAACCTCCCACCGACCACTGGGCGCTTCTGCCTCTAACAACTGCAACACAATTGTGGGAGGACCTTGGAGACACCAGAAGACACACTCCAGGTATCAACATTAATTTTTAAACGGGTGGACCGGTAAACCAGTGAGAGGCCTTAACCAGATGACCAAAAGCTCCATTGGTGGATCTTACGACTAAGACCGGCGTCACGAGACTATTGTCCTGTTTTCTGAAGAATCTTATCTAACGTAAAAACAAATGTCAATGTGCGAAACTATTCAGCAGATGTTATTGCAGTGTAATATCACACAAGATGTGTGAAAAAGGTCTATTTGGACACAAAATAAGCAGATGGCTCTTCAACTTTAAAAAATCACGAACCAGATCTAATAAACAATGCAAAATTAGAATTTCTCTAAATGAACAGCTGTTCCTCAAGGCAAGGTACTTACCAACATGTTCCACATAAGCATAATCAATTACAGCATTTTCGGCAGACTCCAAGACAATATCCCTCCTAATCCCTTCACACTGGTGGGCCTCGATACTGGTGTAGTGCTCTTGATATGTGAATTTCCTGCTACGCTGATTGCCTTCCATTGACCAGGTAGTGTATGACCAAATCACGGTACAGGTGGGACTTAAACCCATGGCAAGTGAGTCCTAAAATTCACAGGCCAGTGCGTTAACCACTCGGCTAGGTGTCATTAATAAGATTTATCGAACTACGTATATTTCTATACACCACAGGGAGGTTAGCATGGGCCACTGCTGTGACCACAAATGCAGCTTTTTACGGACGAATGCCACGCCAGTGTGAGTATGTCGTACTCTAGCGCAAGTCCCTTCAAAGCCGACATTATGACTCACGAAATCACAATAATATGACTGTAATAATGTGAGTCGTAATAACATGAGTCACTATATGACCCTTAAAGGTTTAGTGCTTCCTTATGAATATCTTCCCTGCTAGTGCAGGCAACTCCCTCATGCGACAAACCGGCAGCTCACCCCACGTATGACAGATACAAGAGACATCCTGTCGCATGTTGCATGTTGACCTACATTACACAACGGTGCTAATGTTTGCTTATGGTTGGTACGAGGGTGACGTAGTGGGTTAATATTAAGGTGATATAGTGGGTTAATATTATGGTGACGTAGTGGATTAATATTAAGGTAACGTAGTGGGTAAATATTAAGGTGACGTAGTGGGTTAATATTAAGGTGACGTAGTGTGTTAATATCAGGGTGACGCAGTGGGTTATTAATAAGGTGACGTAGTGGGTTAGGTTGTTAGGATAGGATAGGATAGGCTAGGTTAGGTTGGGTTAGGATAGGTTAGGTTAAGTTAGGTTAGTTTGGGTTAGATTAGGTTTGGTTTGGTTAGGTTAGGTTAGATTAGGTTGTTAGGTTAGGATAGCGTAAGCTAGGTTATTTGGTTAGGATAGCATAGGCTAGGTTATTAGGGATGGAGGGGATAATGAAGGCCAGTTGTTAACAACAATCGGTGGAGAAGAGATGGGATCAGATGGCTGCAGAATAAGGACATGGCAGGTCTCTAGAAACCTAGACGAAGCCACTTCTGAAATCAGTGCTAAAGGACTTAGCGATGACTTAAGTGAACTGCGGTGAACTGTTAATTTGTAAATTTACTTTCCATTAGTATTTTGTGAATGCTCAGTTCACAGTTGCATACCTTAATCTCACATCATCTTTTCCTTAATTCCACTCACCCTTCCATACTCTCCCTCCCGCCCCTTCACTGTCTCACGCCATTCCTTCACCTCAACATCCTAGTCTCTTTCATCCCTCCTAACACCACAATTTCACCTTTCCCCTCAGTACTCGTTAATGTCTTGACTGTGGAACTGATCACTGTCCAAAGTTGGACTCGGGACTCAAGGGGCATTTCTTATGTTCCAGGGGAGCCAGAGCCAGTGTTCTTTGGGTAAGAAATCGTGTCACTTTATAGCAAAATCAGAGGGCCATCTTGGCTGCTCCCACATATACAATACCTGTGCATCTTATCTGAATACGTTTCATAAACGAGTTTTCTTTTTTTAGTTTCATTCAGAGGTTATATACGAATACAATAAGATAATAAATCCCTTACCTTTTCAGAACTAAATACAAAATACAGAGGAAGGTGAGGTACTCAGTCCCTCATCCAAGAAGAGAGCATTCAGTTCTTTAATCTTGACAAGTCTGAGGTTGAGGGACTGATTACGACAACTTCTATTGTCTTAGTATATCATCTATGTACTGAACTGAAAAAGCCACTAGTTGACGGAACTCTTCCAGTTTTGTATATCATTACTAAAATGGTTTTGGCTTTCTCCTACAATCTTGCCTATTCCTTCCCGTTTATATGATCGAAGTTTGTTGCCTGTAGACTTCTTGTTGACAAGCCAATAAACAGACGCCACTGCATAGGGTTACACTCGATACATATTGAATCAAGGTCATTCTCATCAGAGCAGTAACTCAGAGAATTTGTATCAGAAAAGTAAAAGAAAGTTATATAACTCAGATTCCTTTGACCCTGTATATTTCTCCCCTAGTAACCCTCTGTTCATAGTGTTTAGTGGATACCCTTATGAATGTATTTTTCTCATATTTTCATTATTGCTGTGACAGATAACTGAATGACTAAGTGTTAAGTGACTGGAGGTCAGAGGCTGACGAGGAACTTCGTCTCGCCCTCCCTTCCTCTCGGTACGTCAAAGTTAGGCAAGCTTACATAACTTATATATATATATATGTGTGTGTGTGTGTGTGTGTGTGTGTGTGTGTGAACATATATGTGAACAGTATTTAGATAAAGGTAGGGAAGTTTTTATTGCATTTATGGATTTAGAAAAGGCATATGATAGAGTGGATAGGGGAGTAATGTGGCAGATGTTGCAAGTATATGGAATAGGTGGTAAGTTACTAAATGCTGTAAAGAGTTTTTATGAGGATAGTGAGGCTCAGGTTAGGGTGTGTAGAAGAGAGGGAGACTACTTCCCGGTAAAAGTAGGTCTTAGACAGGGATGTGTAATGTCACCATGGTTGTTTAATATAGTTATAGATGGGGTTGTAAAAGAAGTAAATGCTAGGGTGTTCGGGAGAGGGGTGGGATTAAATTATGGGGCATCAAATACAAAATGGGAAGTTACACAGTTACTTTTTGCTGATGATACTGTGCTTATGGGAGATTCTAAAGAAAAATTGCAAAGGTTAGTGGATGAGTTTGGGAATGCGTGTAAAGGTAGAAAGTTGAAAATGAACATAGAAAAGAGTAAGGTGATGAGGGTATCAAATGATTTAGATAAAGAAAAATTGGATATCAAATTGGGGAGGAGGAGTATGGAAGAAGTGAATGTTTTCAGATACTTGGGAGTTGACGTGTCGGCGGATGGATTTATGAAGGATGAGGTTAATCATAGAATTGATGAGGGAAAAAAGGTGAGTGGTGCATTGAGGTATATGTGGAGTCAAAAAACGTTATCTATGGAGGCAAAGAAGGGAATGTATGAAAGTATAGAAGTACCAACACTCTTATATGGGTGTGAAGCTTGGGTGGTAAATGCAGCAGCGAGGAGACGGTTGGAGGCAGTGGAGATGTCCTGTCTAAGGGCAATGTGTGGTGTAAATATTATGCAGAAAATTCGGAGTGTGGAAATTAGGAAAAGGTGTGGAGTTAATAAAAGTATTAGTCAGAGGGCAGAAGAGGGGTTGTTGAGGTGGTTTGGTCATTTAGAGAGAATGGATCAAAGTAGAATGACATGGAAAGCATATAAATCTATAGGGGAAGGAAGGCGAGGTAGGGGTCGTCCTCGAAAGGGTTGGAGAGAGGGGGTAAAGGAGGTTTTGTGGGCAAGGGGTTTGGACTTCCTGCAAGCGTGCGTGAGCGTGTTAGATAGGAGTGAATGGAGACGAATGGTACTTGGGACCTGACGATCTGTTGGAGTGTGAGCAGGGTAATATTTAGTGAAGGGATTCAGGGAAACCGGTTATTTTCATATAGTCGGACTTGAGTCCTGGAAATGGGAAGTACAATGCCTGCACTTTAAAGGAGGAGTTTGGGATATTGGCAGTTTGGAGGGATATATTGTGTATCTTTATACGTATATGTTTCTAAGCTGTTGTATTCTGAGCACCTCTGCAAAAACAGTGATTATGTGTGAGTGTGGTGAAAGTGTTGAATGATGATGAAAGCATTTTCTTTTTGGAGATTTTCTTTCTTTTTTGGGTCACCCTGCCTCGGTGGGAGACGGCCGACTTGTTGAAAAAAAAAAAAAAAAATTTATATATATATTTATATTATATTTATATATTTATGTTATATATATATATTTATATATAAACACATAAGAAAAATTCATTGAGATGCGTGTGACAATGAGGTGGTCAAGGAAAAACAGAAATTTTACAAAAGCTGAACGTTTACCTCTCTTGGCGCGAGAATATTCTGTCAAGGATGGTTCTCTGAGGCTGGTGTCCTCGGATCGAAGCTAATTACCTTCCATTCTTTTTTTAGCTGTATGACCCTTACGGGTTTAACATTTCCCTGTGATTATAATTTTTAGCAGTTGTCTGTGATATGCCGTGCTTCTGTGCATAAGACTTCTTACCACGACACGATTACTTAAATAATGACACCTAAAGATGTATAAACGTGAGAAATAAAGTTTCGGGTTGGGCGAGGTAACATAAACAAGAAAACAGGAAAAGTTTAATTTGTTTGGGTTTATTTAGAAACGTTCTCTTTTTTTTTCACTGTTGGAATGGACTGTTAATTAATGTAATCATTTAATGAAGAAAACTTTTTTATATTAAAGCTTATCGGAAACACAAAGCAACATCTCACCTGTATACCGCCAGGCAAGAACAATCCCTAAAAACCGAAATTAAAATATGCTCTGTGTATATACTGTGCACTGAGAAACAACCCTATCTCGGTGTATACATTAAGACAATGTTTTAACGAGACTTATGATAGGCTTCCCTTGTAAGTACTGAAATGTACGAGAGGTGTGTGTGGTGCTAGTAACTACGTTGTTGAAGCACCTTCAGCGGAAACGAAGAAGCACGAGTGTATTACTCAACATAATTTGTAAGTTGCATGTGCTTTATGACATATTAGGACTCTTCAATGTGGTTGGAGCATCTTGACACCGTTAAAGACTTAATCCAATAAATTAGAGAGTCTCTTACTTGAGTTCAAGCTGATTACCTCCGATTACCTCCCTTCCTTCAAAATTCCTACCCGCTGTAATGACCTTTGAAATTTTACCGCTTTCCTATAAATGTATTAATGTATATTTGGAAATTTAAGGTGACGAAACAAAACAGCCTAAGCTTTTATTAAAAGTTATTACTCAAAGAGAACTTTATCAATATTTCAATCATATATCGATAAAGCTTTCCTTGAGTTAAACGCTTTTATAATAAAAGTCTCTTGATGTTTCACGTGTCTGCCATTTACTTGTGGGCTCATTGTCTCTTCTACCTCGGAAATTATACATTAGATACGTCGAATGTTTCAAAATACCTCAACATGCAGCAGAAAAATACCTAAACTTTTTCTCAAGTGTCTTGAGCATGCAACTATCAGCCGTTAATCATAGCAGCAGAATAACAATAATTCATCGCTGTAATATATTACACGAATGTGGCTGAGATAATTAGGCTATCATGTTTTATACTCGCAGTCGTTTATACTGCGTTTCCCGGATATACACGGACATAATGCTAGTTATCATGGTATATTTGAAGGATTATATTTTTGTCCTTCAGACCAATTGTCCCTCATATCAATTGTCATTTATAGCAATTGTCCTTCCTGACATATTATTATTAACAATTCAACAAATTTTCTACAATTCCTGGGACTACGCTTCACCACAATTTTGTCTAAGACAGTCTTAGCTGAATATATTTAAGTGGTGTGTTTGCCAACTGATTGCCATATATGAATGATTTAAAAGTTTCCGTTCTCTTTTTCATTAATTTTCCTGTATTTATTTGGGAGACAAATGCCTTGCTTACGTTTTTTTGGGGGGGCGATGGAGGCAACAATACAAGAATTTAAAAAAGTGTAGTTAGAATTAGGAATGGGCAGCTATATCAGCAAGAAAACAACGTACCAAATGGTTATGTTTGTGGGTGCTGGGCTCGACTTAGCGTACAGTATCCTTGACGTTTACTCAGCGTGAAGTATATCTGACGTTGACTCAGCGTACAGTATCCCTGACGTTGACTCAGCATACAGTATCCCTGACGTTGACTCAGCGTACAGTATCCCTGACGTTGACTCAGCATACAGTATCCCTGACGTTGACTCAGCATACAGTATCCCTGACGTTGACTTAGCGTACAGTATCCCTGACGTTTACTCAGCGTGAAGTATACCTGACGTTGACTCAGCGTACAGTATCCCTGACGTTGACTCAGCATACAGTATCCCTGACGTTGACTCAGCATACAGTATCCCTGACGTTGACTTAGCGTACAGTATACCTGACGTTGACTCAGCGTACAGTATTCCTGACGTTGACTCAGCACACAGTATACCTCACATTGACTCAGCGTACAGTATCCCTGACGTTGACTCAGCGTACAGTATCCCTGACATTTACTCAACGTAAATTATCTATGATGTTGACTCAGCATACAGTATCACTGACGCTGACTCAGCGTACTGTATCCCTGACGCTGACAGCGTACAGTATCCCTGACGTTGACTCAGCATACAGTATCCTTGACGCTGACAGCGTACAGTATCCCTGGCGTTGACTCAGCATACAGTATCCCTGACGTTGACTCAGCATACAGTATCCCTGACGTTGACTCAGCGTACAGTATCCCTGACGTTGACTCAACGTACATTATCCCTGACACAGGAATACCCTGGCATTTCCTTCTGAGCTACAGTGATGCCGGTGAGAGGCTCTTGATCCAGGGCAATGAACCCGTCCTCCCCTTCCTTGGATCGAACCTTGAGCTGTGTGACCCCTTACGGGTTTAGGTGTTTCCACCTGAGTATAATAGAATTTTAATAAAGACGATGACTTATTTCCGTGAAGGGTTTTTGATCCAAGAAATTGAAGCTTCTTCCCTTCCTCTAATCAAACCTGATTGTCTGCCATTGCCAAGGTTCTGTATGACCCCCACGGATTTAGCGACTCCGTGTGAATAATTTTTAGTTGAGTATTCCGATAGCTAAGTAATTTCTTTTTAACGGAAGAGCGTTTAGCTCGAAGTGTCATGCAATACCTGTTGATCAACAGTATATCACCCGTTCCGGAGACCACTGTAACATGATGTTGACAGGTTCTTCTCATATCCAGCCCACAATTGTTGTACTACTACTACTACTACTATTACCCTATCGCAGCTTACTACTTGATTCTGTCACTATATATGCATGTTCTTACTTATCTCTGTATTAGAACTGAAGAAGCCAATCGTGGCGAAACATTTCCTTTAATAAATGTCCTGAATTGTACATAAGTGTCTCTTTTCATATCATGTCGCTATCACCGCACAATTTTTAAATTTTTATATTTATAAGGTCTGGTCTGAGACCGGGTCGCAGGGACGATGGTCCCAGGACCACTAACATATAATGGATGCAGACTGTCAAGCAACACCTGCTCCGTCCAACAGTGCCGACAGTACTGAATGTTACTTTGCATACGTCACAGGGTAGTAGTGTCCTCAGGGATTATTGCTGACTCTCACTTTTATTAGATTTAGAATCTTTTAATATGAATCGGTTATGTTAAATGCTCACACTCACTCTGGTGTTAGATATTTCCTAATGCATCTGATCCAGGAGTCACGTACGTCAAACTCGTTCGTCACGTCTGACGCATCAAACAATACTCTTTATAACACGATTACAAACAATTTACGGAACGGGTGGGGCTTGATCCCATGGCAAGTGAGTCCTAACACTCACAGGCCAGTGCGTTAACCACTCGCCAGTTGGCTCTAATAGTCATTCAACTAGGTATATTTCTATGCACTACAGGGAGGTTAACATGGGCCACCACTGTGACCACAAATGAAGGTTTTCACAGATGAACCCCACACCAGGGGCTCTGGTGGCCTGGTGGTTAACGCTCTCGCTTCACACGGCGAGGGCCTGGGTTCGATTCCCAGCCAGAGTAGAAACATTGGACGTGTTTCTTTCCACCTGTTGTCTATGTTCCCCATCAGTAAAATGGGTACCTGGGTGTTAGTCGACTGGTGTGGGTCGCATCCTGGGACACTGACCTAAGGAGGCCTGGTCACAGACCGGGCCGCGGGGGCGTTGAGCCCCGGAACTCTCTCCAGATAAACTCCAGATAAACACCAGCGTAGCGCAATGGCCTGTGAGTTTTAGGACTCGCCTGCCAGGGGTTCAAGTTCCATTCGTTCCTGTCCGACACAACTGCTATGTCCGACACATCAGACATTAGGCACAATAGATAACGATGGATTTGTCCAATGGTGACTCTGCCTCCTCCTGCTTCTTTCCACCTGACTGCGGTATATAAGCCACTTCACACATATGCTGATGGACTGAACACATCGACTCCAGGCTGAGGGACTGATTACCTTATAGTCCTCCCTCATCTTCCACTGTTATTCTTTGTATTGGACGGAAAAGCCTTTGCTTAACGAAACGTTTCCTCAAAGATTTCCAAATGTTGCACAAGGGTCTTATTCTTCAACAATAGATAACGTCAAACGCGTCTGCCACGTTATCTTGAACTCACTTTCCTCTTATCTCACCAAAAATAAACACCCAAGTGTCAAAGTATTAAAACAGTGACTTTTACTACCACTCTTATATAAATAAATTTAAAAATGCTTGACCATTTTGTATAATTTAAGAGATTTAATTTTTAATGTTATTCATAAGTCTTAAAGCGATATAGATACTTGTGACCTCAGTGTTGGTGGTGACCTTATTGTGGTGACCTCGAGTCTTAGGGGTCACTGTGTGGTGACCCCACCTTTTCCTTCATTTCCTTTTGTTCCTGCCTTTCTTCCTCTCAGGGGATGTCTTAATATTAGTCATGGGTTCTTGATTAAAGGAACTGGAGCTACCCTTCCCTTCCATGAATCAAATCTGATTACTTCACATTACTCAAGTGCTCCATAACCAGTACGGATTTAGTGTTTCCTAACGATAATAATAATAATAATAATAATATCCATAACTATAATAATAATAATAATGATCTACGAATGTGAGAATCCATCGATTCTTTTTGTACTTATCACAGATTTTCCAAGGCTTTTGATCAAAGGAACGTCAGCTCCCCTCCCTCTCTCCTTGGATCAAATATGATTTCTTCCAACTCCTCCAGCCGGTTTATGACCCCTACAAGTCATAAACCGGCCAAATCTTAATCCTATCCGTGTCTACAAGAAAGATAACCAAGCAAGGTAAAATAAGGTAAGATCTTCCAGGAAACGGACAAGTATTTCCTGGAGTATTTGGTCATCTGACCGAGGCCTTCCACTGGCTTACCGGTCCACCCCTTTAAAAATTAAGATTGTAATTAGTAGAAGAAGAAGGGAAAATATGACAGGCCAGTGTGAGGGGGAAGACTTGATGATTACATTTAGACTTTTCTGCTAAAGTTCCTAGTTTTTTTAGAGCACCTTAAATTCACTCTGTAGACGGTAGAAGCTAGTTTATTGTGCCTCAATATCATGTAGACGGTAGAAGCTAGTTTATTGTGCCTCAATATCATGTAGACGGTATAAGCTAGTTTATTGTGCCTCAATATCATGTAGACGGTAGAAGCTAGTTTATTGTGCCTCAATATCATGTAGACGGTATAAGCTAGTTTGTGCCTCAATATCATGTAGACGATATAAGCTAGTTTATTGTGCCTCAATATCATGTAGACGGTAGAAGCTAGTTTATTGTGCCTCAATATCATGTAGACGGTAGAAGCTAGTTTATTGTGCCTCAATATCATGTAGACGGTATAAGCTAGTTTGTGCCTCAATATCATGTAGACGGTATAAGCTAGTTTATTGTGCCTCAATATCATGTAGACGGTAGAAGCTAGTTTATTGTGCCTCAATATCATGTAGACGGTATAAGCTAGCTTATTGTGCCTCAATATCATGTAGACGGTAGAAGCTAGTTTATTGTGCGTCGATATCATGTAGACGGTATAAGCTAGTTTATTGTGCTTCGATATCTTGTAGATGGTAGAAGCTAGTTAATTGTGCCTCAATATAATGTAGACGGTAGAAGCTAGTTTGTGCCTCAATGTCATGTAGACGGTATAAGCTAGTTTGTTCTTCGATGTCTTGTAGACGGTATAAGCTAGTTTATTGTGCTTCGATATCTTGTAGACGGTAGAAGCTAGTTTATTGTGCCTCGATATCATGTAGACGGTAGAAGCTAGTTTGTGCTTCGATGTCATGTAGACGGTACAAGCTAGTTTATTGTGCCTCGATATCATGTAGACGGTAGATGCTAGTTTTTGTTGTGCCTCGATATCATGTAGACTGTAGAAGCTAGTTTACTGTGCCTCGATACCTTGTAGACGGTAGTGGCTGGCTTATCATGCAGTCTATATATACAAATAACCTGCACATAGGAGGAAAAATATTAAGACGACGTTTCGGTCCGACTTGGACAGTTAACTAGTCACACAAGTGTTCCAAGTCGACCCAAAACGTCCTAAGTTTCTTTCTCCTATTTGCGGGTTGTGTACTGTGCATTGTTCTTCATGCAGCCCACATCCATGTTCAGGACGGTGGTGGCTGTTTCGTGCACCTTACATCAGTCCCGTGGACGCTAGTGTAAGAGCTAGGAACTAAGAGGAGTACATTTGATCATATATTTGAGAATATTTGAATTCCCTTGAACTGTGAAAATATTCTTTTTAAAGTAGAAGATATGGCGATAACGACAGAATGAAACGTTTCGGTCCTGGGACCATGGTTGGTGAAAATAGAGTGACTAAGGTCCCAGGACCAAAATGTATCCAGTAAAGATTTCTTTCCACCATATTTTTGTCAGGTGTCGGTGGACTTCCTCATCATTTTTCCCGGAACAGTCTTCCTTCTCCGTCAACTCAGCCTCCAACATATTTTACCATTCGGGAAAAAACTGCCACGCGCGAGCCGCCCGTTTTATATTTCGCTTTTGTCCGCTGATGACACTTAAATATAGGTCACTACGCCCTAAGTTCGCCAACCTAACGGATAATAACAAATATTAATTAAATTTCGGTAATATGTTAGATCAGGCAGAAATGAACGAAGAAACTTCATAGAAAGCTGCACACTCTAAGAGGAGAACAGGTTGCTTTTCTATGAATTATTTGTGAAACGTGTAAAAAATTATTTGGCAACGTATCGCTAACCAAGAGCTTTATGTTAAAGTGAAAAAGCTCCTAGTGAGAGAAACATAACCTAATGTTCCAAACGTAGCAAATGAGTCTAATTATACATTATTATATGTCTTGTTTAATACTGGTTGTTCACCTTGAAAAGGTAAACAAAACATGCAGAGAGCAATCATCCTGTTCTTTTCTCTCAGTAATCAAAACGAGACAAAGGAAGGAGGGATAACAGGAGGCAAACCAGCTGACAGTTTGTGTGCACCTCGTTGAATATAATCACATGTTCCTGATAGTCACATGTGTATTTGTCTTCGAGGAAAGGAAGAAGCCTGCAGCCTGTCAACTTTCCAGTTGTTTTTGTAAGTTGATCACTGCTCTTGCTTCAGTGGATAAACTTTTATACAAGTTTATAACCGGCATGATGACTTTGTGGCTTCTCGTCATATAATATTAAGCACTTTGAAGTTATTAGGATACAGAACATCAGCTGGTCGCGAGAGAAGATACGTGGTTTGGGAAAGACAGTTCATCAATATTTTTACATGATTAAAAATGTCTTTACATGCACTGCGTTGGAAAATTTTTATAACTTAAATTACCATATCGTACCCAACCCTAGACTACAACACCTTACCCTACCCTACCTTATCGTATCCTACCCTAACCTAAACATATCAGAAAAAAAAGTATTTTTCTGATTTTAGGGGAATCTTCAACGGGAACTGAGAAAGAAAACCGACGATGAAACGTGAGTACAGGATATCTTGCCAGAGGGACAGTGAACTGCCATGCAGTTTGGCCTCAAAGCACTGATAAAAGAGAGCTTGATCTTCCGTTGGCAAGTGGAACCCTTGACAGGAAATGATTCTCAATAAAGTCATTTCCAATGAGGTAATGTAGGATAGGTACAGACAGGAAGCATATTCCTAATGGGATTTAAATTATCCTCAAACATAACCACCTTGGTCGTCGTGTCTTCTCTAATAATTTTGTCAATATATTTCAGCAAAGTTTCTAAACGATGCTGCATAATGTAGCTACGTCATACAGATATACACTTAATGACGGAAAATAGGTTTGAATCAAAAGTATATAAATAAATTGCTGAAAATATCGATTCAAGAGAGAGAGAGAGAGAGAGAGAGAGAGAGAGAGAGAGAGAGAGAGAGAGAGAGAGAGAGAGAGAGAGAGACCTCAGTAAGGGGGTTAACAATGAATAATTTTATATTTACACAGGATATGTGAAATCACTGGTGTAACAGTAACACTGTTTTTTGTAACATGACCGGTTCAGTGGTGCCGATACTGTAACATGACCGGTTCAGTGGTGCCGATACTGTAACATGACCGGTTCAGTGGTGCCGATACTGTAACATGTCCGGTTCAGTGGTGCCGATACTGTAACATGACCGGTTCAGTGGTGCCGATACTGTAACATGACCGGTTCAGTGGTGCCGGGACGCGGTAAGCTACAACGGCTGCCACGAGAACAATGATCGTTACCTTACCTGTGCTGGACTCTGTGGAAGCTATACAAGTGTAAAAAAAATTGCCAATACTTAGTTAAAGGGTTGTACTTGCAACACTTATCAGAGAGGTCTCAGGATCAGTTCTCAGGGAAATATATTAACAAAACATACAATACCACGGTGTAGTATGGTTTGTTTGCAATCGTGTCTTTTCGATTTCGTGAGTTATGTTAACATGTTTGAGAGCAAGGATCAGTAGACCTACTGTAATGCTTATTCATACGTATGATCATTTGATGATTTAAAAATATATGCTTATTCACCTAGACTATAATAGCGTAAATTCGGTATTTTTCAATCCAACTATAGTAAACATTGGCCTAAAGGTCATACGCCGTAAGTTACATATATTACCAAACAACACACGAGGAATATAGTTATGCATTTTTCCTTTGATGCAGCAGAATGGTTACTGATCCAAGGAACATTTGTTACCCTCTCTTCTTTTGGATTATACTTGATTACCTCCCATTCCCAGTCGTTTACGACCTCTATATATTTACACAAATAACCCGCCCATAGGAGAAAGAAACTCATGACGATGTTTCGGACCGAAACGTCATAAGTTTCTTTCTCCTATGTACGTGTTGCGTATTGTTCTTGTCACGGTACTGTGCCTTTATATTCTCTACGTATTTATCGTTTCCCCACAACCGGCTGATCTGGTGTTATATATATTACTGTAGGTTCTCAAACTTATGGCGTCCCGGGAAGGAAGTCATTTTTACTTAAGAAATTTTAATAATTAAAACTTTTTTACATCGAGCGGTGTGTAACCTGCTTTAGTTATCAGTTTAACACTCACATTGTATACAATTATTAGTGGTGTTGTTCTCCCTGATGGTGTTTTGAGTGTAAGACAGTTGTGGTACTGAGATGACGATCGACACCATGCCCTGCCCTTCTAGGTTAGGGTAGGTGCCTGAGCCAAAGCTTGTAGCTCACAAGACTGTCATACCCATTAGCCCCCTTGAGGCGGGGATGGCAGACCAGAGAGGCCTAGCATCTCCCCACGAGCCCCGTGAGGGTGGGGAATGTGGCTAGGCCTGGGAACAGTTGCTCCCGACGATGAGGAGGTACTTGCACCTCCTCCCATGGCAGACATTTGTCTAAGATACTCCCAAGACAGGGAGCCAAGGCCGGGCCACCACTTGGAAAAGGCCCGGGCCGGGAGAGTACCGGCGAGTCAAGAAGAAGAGGGTACTGAGATATTTATTGATGCCGGGAGGAATAGGCTAGTAACCCCTTCTGTAGAAATTATTGAAAATAGTAAGAAAAACTTTATAAAACTAGGATGTTTGAATGTGTATTTATGTAGTGCGGATGACAAGAAAGATATGATTGCCAGTGTTATGAATGAAAAGAAGTTGGATGTCCAAGCCCTAAGCAAAACAAAGCGAAGGGGGTAGGAGAGTTTCAATTAAAATAAATAAATGGAATTAGGTTAGGAGTATATGAGAGTACTAATGCTAAGGAAGGGGTAGCAATAATGTTGAAAGTTCAGTTATGGAAGGAGAATAGGAATATAAATACATACATTCAAGGATTATGTGGATTAAAATAAGGGTCGGATGTGAAAAGTGGGGTTATAATAAGTGCTCATACACCTGGAGAAGAAAGAGTGTAGAGAGAGAGACAGACAGATGTAAAACGAGTGTATGAGAAGTTTTGAACCAAGTGAGAGAGTAGTTGTGGTGGGAGACATGAATGCTAAAGTTGGTGCAACGGTTATAGAGGGCGTGGTAGGGCGTGCCAGGTGTCAGTGATAATGGGGGCCTTTGATTGAACTTTGTATTAAAAAAGGCTTGGTAATACATATTTTAAGAAAAAAAGGATAATTATACAAGATATGATATAGCGAATAATGACAGCAGTTTGATAGACTATGTATCGGTAGATGAAAGACTGAAGGATGTGCATGTTTATAGACGAGCCACAGATATATCAGGTCATTTTTAAGTTGTAGCTGATCGACACCATGCCCAGCCCTTCTAGGGCAGGGTAGGTGCCTGAGCCAGAGCTTGTAGCTTACAAGACTGTCATTCCCATTAGCCCCCATGAGGCGGGGATGACAGACCAGAGAGGCCTAGCTTCTCCCTACGAGCCCCGTGAGGGTGGGGAATGTGGCTAGGCCTGGGGACAGTTGGTCCCAACGATGAGGGAGTACTTGTACCTCCTCCCATGGGAGACTTAGGTCTCAGACACTCCCTCGACAGGGAGCCAAGGCCGGGCCACCACTTGGAAAAGGGCCGGGCCAGGAGAATACCGGCGAATCAACAAGAAGAAGAAGTTGTAGCTACAGTGAGTGTAAAAGGTAGATAGGAAACAAGGAAAATAACATCAGCAAGAGAGAGGTGAAGGTTGATAAACTAAAGGAGTAGGCAGTTAGGGTAAGATATGATCTATTGGAAGAACGACGGGCTAGTGAGAGTATAGGCAATGAGGCTGAAGAGGTATGGGGTAGATTTAAAAGTGTAGTGTTAGAATGTTCAGCATAAGTGTGTGGTTACAGGAAAGTGGGTGTGGAAGGGAAAAAGAGAGGTTTTTACAAAGTAGTAATGCAAGGAGTATACAGAGAAGAAAAGAAAGGTTAAGAGAGTGGTGAAGGAATGCAGATGGAGAGCAAATAAGAGTGGGCGAGATGCCATCAACAAATTTTGCTGACAAAAAAAAAGTTTTGGAGTGAGATTAATAAGTTAAGAAAGCCTTGGGAACGAATGGGTTTGACCGTTAAAAACAGAAAAGGAGAGGTATTTGATGGAGACCTGGAAGTTTCTGGAAGATGGTATATTTTGAGGAACTATTAAATGTTTATGAAGATAAGGAAGCTGTAATTTCGTGCATTGGGCAGGGAGGTAAAATATCTTGTAGGAGTGAGGAAGAAGTAATTGTCAGTGTGGGGAAGGTGCGTGAGGCAGTAAGTAGAACGAAAGAGAGTAAAGCAGATGGGATTGAAGGGATAAAGACAGAAACGTTAATACCAGGTGGGGATATAGTTTTGGAATGGTTGGCGCTTTTAGTTAATAAATGTATGGAAGAGGGAAAGGTACCTATGGATTGGTGGAAAGCGACCATAGTTCCTTTGTATAAAGGCAAAGGGGACGAGAATGTAAAGTTTATAGGGAAATAAGCCTGTTGAATATACCTGATAAAGTGTATAGAAGAATTAAGAATAAGATGGAGAGCAGGATCACAGATGAAGAAGTAGACTTTAGGAAGGGTAGGAGGTGTGTAGATCAAGTATTTACAGTGAAACATATAGGTGAACAGTATTTAGAAAAGGGTAAAGAGGTTTTTGTGGCATTTATGGATTTGGAAATGGCGTATGATAGGGTGGATAGGAGGGCAATGTGGCAGATGTTAGAAATATATGGAACAGGAGGTAGGTTACTAAAGAATTTTTATGAGGATAGTGAGGCTCAGTTGAGAGTATGTAAGAGGAAGATTATTTCCCAGTAAAAGTAGGCCTTAGGTAAGGATGCCTGATATCACCATGGTTGTTCAATATATTTATAGATGGTGTTGTAAGAGAAATGACTACTCTTTTGTTGGTAAAAGGTGTGGGATTAAGAGATAAAGAATCGAACACAGAGTGGGAGTTGTCAAAGTTGCTTTTTGCTGATGACGCTGTGCTTTTGGGAGATTCTGAAGAAAAGTTGCAGAGGTTGGTGAACGAGTTTGTAAGGATCTGTAAAAGAAGGAAATTAAAAGAGACCACTGGAAAGAGCAAGGTGACGAGGAAAAAAAATTAGGGTAATGAAAAATTGGAAGGAGGGAATATAAAGAAAATGAATCTGTTCAGATATTTGTGAGTGTACTTATCAGTAGCTTGGTCTATGAAAGACTAAGTGAACCACAGAAATGATGAGTGGAAAAGGTGAGTGATACACTGAGGAGTCTATGAAGCAAAAAGCAAAAAGGGAAATGTATGAGAGTAAAGTGGTACCAATACTCATGTGTAGCTAATGTCGCAACAAGGAAAAGGCTGGACGCAGTGGAGACATGTCTGAAGACAATGTGCGGTGTGAATATAATACAGATAATTCGTAGCCTGGAGATTAGAAAGGGGTAATATCGAGAAAACAGAGGAAGGGTTGTTGAGGTCGTTTGGACATTTAGAGAGGCTGGAACGAAATAGAATGACTTGGAGGGCATGTAAATCTGCAGTGGAAGGCAGGAAAGGGGTTGTCATTAGAAAGGTTGGAGCATGAACATGTTAGCTAGGAGTGGAGATGAATGGTTTTCTTGACCTGACGTGCTGTTGGAGTGTGAGCAAAGTAATATTTATAAAGGGATTAAGGAAAGCGGTTAGCCGGACTTGAGTCGTCAAGGTGTATAGTACAGTGCCTGCTCTCTAAAGGATGGGTGTTGATATGCTGCAGTTTTTAAACTGTTGTGTAGGTACGCCTCTGGCAAGGCAATGAAGTGAATAATGATGAAAGTGCTTCTTCTTTATCGGGTCCTCTGCCTCTTTGGGAAACGGCAGTTGTGTTATTAAAAATAAAAAAATAATGTTTCTCTCAGGAAGCATTATTAATCAAATACAGAGAGGCAAAACAATGTTTGTATAATGTTCAAGTGAGAGCGAGGTATGGTGATGCAAGGCGGAGCTTCTGCTGCTCAACTATTTACGTTTACTTATATGTTTATAAGATTATCTGTGTGTTTACATGAATATTTGTGTGTTTACACGAGTCTTCAGGTATTAACACTAGTCCTCGTGTGTTAACACTGGTCCTTGTGTGTTAACACTGGTCCTTGTGTGTTAACACTAGTCCTCGTGTGTTAACACTAGTCCTCGTGTGTTAACACTAGTCCTCGTGTGCTAACACTGGTCCTTGTGTGTTAACACTAGTCCTCGTGTGTTAACACTGGTCCTTGTGTGTTAACACTAGTCCTCGTGTGTTAACACTGGTCCTTGTGTGTTAACACTAGTCCTCGTGTGTTAACACTGGTCCTCGTGTGCTAACACTGGTCCTTGTGTGTTAACACTAGTCCTCGTGTGTTAACACTGGTCCTCGTGTGTTAACACTAGTCCTCGTGTGTTAACACTGGTCCTCGTGTGCTAACACTGGTCCTTGTGTGTTAACACTAGTCCTCGTGTGTTAACACTGGTCCTCGTGTGCTAACACTGGTCCTTGCGTGTTAACACTAGTCCTCGTGTGTTAACACTAGTCCTCGTGTGTTAACACTAGTCCTCGTGTGTTAACACTAGACCTCGTGTGTTAACACTAGCCCTCGTGTGTTAACACTGGTCCTCGTGTGTTAACACTAGTTCTCGTGTGTCAACACTAGTCCTCGTGTGCTAACACTGGTCCTTGTGTGTTAACACTAGTCCTCGTGTGTTAACACTGGTCCTTGTGTGTTAACACTGGTCCTCGTGTGCTAACACTGGTCCTTGTGTGTTAACACTAGTCCTCGTGTGTTAACACTGGTCCTTGTGTGTTAACACTAGTCCTCGTGTGTTAACACTGGTTCTTGTGTGTTAACACTGGTCCTCGTGTGTTAACACTGGTCCTCGTGTGCTAACACTGGTCCTTGTGTGTTAACACTGGTCCTTGTGTGTTAACACTAGTCCTCGTGTGTTAACACTAGTCCTCGTGTGTTAGCACTGGTCCTCGTGTGTTAACACTGGTCCTCGTGTGCTAACACTGGTCCTTGTGTGTTAACACTAGTCCTCGTGTGTTAACACTAGTCCTCGTGTGTTAACACTGGTCCTCGTGTGTTAACACTAGTCCTCGTGTGTTAACACTAGTCCTTGTGTGTTAACACTAGTCCTCGTGTGTTAACACTAGTCCTCGTGTGTTAACACTAGTTCTCGTGTGTCAACACTAGTTCTCGTGTGTTAACACTAGTCTTCGTGTGTTAACACTGGTCCTTGTGTGCTAACACTGGTCCTCGTGTGTTAACACTGGTCCTCGTGTGCTAACACTGGTCCTTGTGTGTTAACACTGGTCCTTGTGTGTTAACACTAGTCCTCGTGTGTTAACACTAGTCCTCGTGTGTTAACACTGGTCCTCGTGTGTTAACACTGGTCCTCATGTACTAACACTGGTCCTTGTGTGTTAACACTAGTCCTCGTGTGTTAACACTAGTCCTCGTTTTTTAACACTGGTCCTCGTGTTTTAACACTGGTCCTCGTGTTTTAACACTAGTCTTTGTGTGTTAACACTAGTCCTCGTGTGTTAACACTAGTCCTCGTGTGTTAACACTAGTCCTTGTGTGTTAACACTAGTCCTTGTGTGTTAACACTAGTCCTCGTGTGTTAACACTAGTCCTTGTGTGTTAACACTAGTCCTTGTGTGTTAACACTAGTCCTTGTGTGTTAACACTAGTCCTCGTGTGTTAACACTAGTCCTTGTGTGTTAACACTAGTCCTTGTGTGTTAACACTAGTCCTCGTGTGTTAACACTAGTCCTTGTGTGTTAACACTAGTCCTCGTGTGTTAACACTAGTCCTTGTGTGTTAACACTAGTCCTTGTGTGTTAACACAAGTCCTCGTGTGTTAACACTAGTCCTTGTGTGTTAACACTAGTCCTTGTGTGTTAACACTAGTCCTCGTGTGTTAACACTAGTCCTCGTGTGTTAACACTAGTCCTCGTGTGTTAACACTAGTCCTCGTGTGTTAACACTAGTCCTTGTGTGTTAACACTAGTCCTTGTGTGTTAACACAAGTCCTCGTGTGTTAACACTAGTCCTCGTGTGTTAACACTAGTCCTTGTGTGTTAACACTAGTCCTTGTGTGTTAACACAAGTCCTCGTGTGTTAACACTAGTCCTCGTGTGTTAACACTAGTCCTCGTGTGTTAACACTAGTCCTTGTGTGTTAACACTAGTCCTTGTGTGTTAACACTAGTCCTCGTGTGTTAACACTAGTCCTTGTGTGTTAACACTAGTCCTCGTGTGTTAACACTAGTCCTCGTGTGTTAACACTAGTCCTCGTGTGTTAACACTAGTCCTCGTGTGTTAACACTAGTCCTCGTGTGTTAACACTGGTCCTTGTGTGTTAACACTAGTCCTCGTGTGTTAACACTAGTCCTCGTGTGTTAACACTAGTCCTCGTGTGTTAATACTAGTCCTCGTGTGTTAACACTAGTCCTCGTGTGTTAACACTAGTCCTCGTGTGTTAACACTAGTCCTCGTGTGTTAACACTAGTCCTCGTGTGTTAACACTAGTCCTCGTGTGTTAATACTAGTCCTCGTGTGTTAACACTAGTCCTCGTGTGTTAACACTAGTCCTCGTGTGTTAACACTAGTCCTCGTGTGTTAACACTAGTCCTCGTGTGTTAACACTAGTCCTCGTGTGTTAACACTAGTCCTCGTGTGTTAACACTGGTCCTTGTGTGTTAACACTAGTCCTCGTGTGTTAACACTAGTCCTCGTGTGTTAACACTAGTCCTTGTGTGTTAACACTAGTCCTTGTGTGTTAACACTAGTCCTTGTGTGTTAACACTAGTCCTCGTGTGTTAACACTAGTCCTCGTGTGTTAACACTAGTCCTTGTGTGTTAACACTAGTCCTCGTGTGTTAACACTAGTCCTCGTGTGTTAACACTAGTCCTCGTGTGTTAACACTAGTCCTCGTGTGTTAACACTAGTCCTCGTGTGTTAACACTAGTCCTCGTGTGTTAACACTGGTCCTTGTGTGTTAACACTAGTCCTCGTGTGTTAACACTAGTCCTCGTGTGTTAACACTAGTCCTCGTGTGTTAACACTAGTCCTTGTGTGTTAACACTAGTCCTTGTGTGTTAACACTAGTCCTCGTGTGTTAACACTAGTCCTCGTGTGTTAACACTAGTCCTCGTGTGTTAACACTAGTCCTTGTGTGTTAACACTAGTCCTTGTGTGTTAACACTGGTCCTTGTGTGTTAACACTAGTCCTCGTGTGTTAACACTAGTCCTCGTGTGTTAACACTAGTCCTCGTGTGTTAACACTAGTCCTCGTGTGTTAACACTAGTCCTCGTGTGTTAACACTGGTCCTTGTGTGTTAACACTAGTCCTCGTGTGTTAACACTAGTCCTCGTGTGTTAATACTAGTCCTCGTGTGTTAACACTAGTCCTCGTGTGTTAACACTAGTCCTCGTGTGTTAACACTAGTCCTCGTGTGTTAACACTAGTCCTCGTGTGTTAACACTAGTCCTCGTGTGTTAACACTAGTCCTCGTGTGTTAACACTAGTCCTCGTGTGTTAACACTAGTCCTCGTGTGTTAACACTAGTCCTCGTGTGTTAACACTAGTCCTCGTGTGTTACACTACGTGTGTTAACAGTCCTCGTGTGTTAACACTAGTCCTCGTGTGTTAACACTAGTCCTCGTGTGTTAATACTAGTCCTCGTGTGTTAACACTAGTCCTCGTGTGTTAACACTAGTCCTCGTGTGTTAACACTAGTCCTCGTGTGTTAACACTAGTCCTCGTGTGTTAACACTAGTCCTCGTGTGTTAACACTAGTCCTCGTGTGTTAACACTAGTCCTCGTGTGTTAACACTAGTCCTCGTGTGTTAATACTAGTCCTCGTGTGTTAAAACTAGTCCTCGTGTGTTAACACCTCGTGTGTTAACACTAGTCCTCGTGTGTTAATACTAGTCCTCGTGTGTTAACACTAGTCCTCGTGTGTTAACACTAGTCCTCGTGTGTTAACACTAGTCCTCGTGTGTTAACACTAGTCCTCGTGTGTTAACACTAGTCCTCGTGTGTTAACACTAGTCCTCGTGTGTTAACACTAGTCCTCGTGTGTTACTAGTCCTCACTAGTCCTCGTGTGTTAATACTAGTCCTCGTGTGTTAACACTAGTCCTCGTGTGTTAACACTAGTCCTCGTGTGTTAACACTAGTCCTCGTGTGTTAACACTAGTCCTCGTGTGTTAACACTAGTCCTCGTGTGTTAACACTAGTCCTCGTGTGTTAACACTAGTCCTCGTGTGTTAATACTAGTCCTCGTGTGTTAACACTAGTCCTCGTGTGTTAACACTAGTCCTCGTGTGTTAACACTAGTCCTCGTGTGTTAACACTAGTCCTCGTGTGTTAATACTAGTCCTCGTGTGTTAACACTAGTCCTCGTGTGTTAGTCCTCGTGTGTTAACACTAGTCCTCGTGTGTTAACACTAGTCCTCGTGTGTTAACACTAGTCCTCGTGTGTTAACACTAGTCCTCGTGTGTTAACACTAGTCCTCGTGTGTTAATACTAGTCCTCGTGTGTTAACACTAGTCCTCGTGTGTTAACACTAGTCCTCGTGTGTTAACACTAGTCCTCGTGTGTTAACACTAGTCCTCGTGTGTTAACACTAGTCCTCGTGTGTTAACACTAGTCCTCGTGTGTTAACACTAGTCCTCGTGTGTTAACACTAGTCCTCGTGTGTTAACACTAGTCCTCGTGTGTTAACACTAGTCCTCGTGTGTTAACACTAGTCCTCGTGTGTTAACACTAGTCCTCGTGTGTTAACACTGGTCCTCGTGTGTTAACACTAGTCCTCGTGTGTTAACACTAGTCCTCGTGTGTTAACACTAGTCCTCGTGTGTTAACACTAGTCCTCGTGTGTTCATGTAAGCACTCTTTAAATCCCCGTCTAGCTGATAAATATCAGTATAAACTCAACACTAATTATATGGATTATTACTTTTCTAGTTTAGCAGTTCCGTGTCTGAAAATACAAATAGCGCTCTCATGTGTATGCGAGGAATGACAAAGGGCAGCAGACCAATGGACATATATTGTAACTTGTTCACATAATACTACTACTACTACTACTACTACTACTACTACTAATACTACTACTACTACTACTACTACTACTAATAATAATAATAATAATAATAATAATTTTTGGATTTGTCTAGAGTACCCTAGTTACGTCAGTTACAGACTCTTAGTTTGTTCAAATATAATACACGATCATTTCATTCATTGTATAGAAATATAATGAATAGAACAGCTTCGAAAAAGCTCGGATTAGGGCAACGTATTTAAAAATGTATGTATGGAATTACTCCGAATTATTTATGGTAATCTATTCCATATGTTTACCACTCGATTAAATAAATAATATTTGGCTTCGTTGAGCTAAAATGGCCTGCCTATAACAGTAAACCCTTTGTGTAAACAAGACATTTGTACAATACTGGAATATTAACTAGGAAACATATCGCTCCTGACAGATTTGTCAGTCAAATACAGAGCACAAGAAAACGTCAATATACGTATAGAGTAAGAGAAGTCAAGTGCGGGATCCGTCAGGTCAGTGATGTGTTGGTCGACTGAACTCATCACTGTTTCTTGCCGAGGTAGCACCAGGTTGGCAAACGAGCTTAAGATATTAAAACTACAGGGTATCTGGACGAAAGTGCTAGAAAAGATGATCAATGCAGCCCTAAGGCAGCTTCTTTTCTGCAGAAGGAGCTCTTTGATTACGAGCTGGACTCTTCCCACTTCGTCAGACTTCCATGCAGATTCCAGTGAACCCGGCATACTATAGTTCGTGTCTCGACTACAAGTGTATTTCAGTTCTCTGAGGCACTATTCCACACTTCTTTCCGTATCTCCAGTGTATATTTTACTACAGCGTCTGTGGGTGTAGTGAATGCCTTCTTCCTAACAAGGTTATTGACAGGGAGAGAAGAGCTTGTTACTGGAATCGCCACATTGGTTTCATCTCCAGTTGGGGCGTAACTAATGTTATTTTTATGTATTTTTCGATGTGGCTGTTTGAAGTTGCCTTGTCAAGTAGACAAGAGCTGGATTTGCAAGGGGCTTACCGAGCATGGGTCGGTAGGCATACTTGAGTGCCCCTCTATCCCTATATTCTTAAAACGGGATGGAAACTGGAGTTCATATAGGCTCTCAAGAAAAATAAGACTAAATCTCTTCTCTTCGCCTTAGTCATGGGAGTAGAGGTGCAGATCATCTTTCTTAACTGACTTATAAAAATCCTAGAATACTAGGGCATCATCGTTTTCTTTTTCCACTTCTAGGTGAATTTATTGGGCGACCCAATGCTATGATCAAGGAGAGTAGATTTTGAATGTTAATAATAATTATTATTACTTCTGTTAACTAACTCTGCATACTTCATATAGAATTGATACAATGAAGTATTACTTTATTTTCTTCATTATTATTCGTATAATCAATTTAAGTGCTACACCCGTAAGGGTCGTACGATAAATGACCAATTTATCGTCCACGTACGGCAACCGCGTCACGTTCCTGGAGATGGACCTGAAGCTCTCAGCCTCCGAGTATTCCATATAAATATTTATTAAAATGGCATTGACAGGTGAGCCCATGGTGGTTGGGGTAAAATATACGGGGGGGGGGGGGACCAGCATGACTTCTGAAACATAACCTCAGAGAAAAAAAATGCCCTGTAGCCGGGAAGATGCGAACAAGGCTTGCGTAGTTCACCACAGTTTGGAAGGTCAACCGTTGAAGTGGGGAGAAGCCAGGTTCATAGATTCGTAATCAAAGAGCATCAGTTTCAGAAAAAAAGTGCTGCCCTGAGGCTGCAGTGATCACAATTTCTAACGTTGTTCAGAAATTAGGTAGTTTGAAAATCTGAAGCATGATGGTCAGTCTGTAGGTACTGTGGCAAGATACCCAGGTTACTTGGAGGTTATTCCGGGGATCAACGCCCCCGCGGCCCGGTCCATGACCAGGCCTCCCGGTGGGTCAGGGCCTAATCAACCAGGCTGTTACTGCTGGCCGCACGCAGTCCAACGTACGAGCCACAGCCTGGCTGATCCGGCACTGACTTGAGGTATCTGTCCAGCTCTCTCTTGAAGGCAGCCAGGGGTTTAATGGTAATTCCCCTAATGCTTGATGGGAGGCTGTTGAACAGTTTTGGGCCCCGGACACTTACGGTGTTTCTCTTAGTGTACCAATGGCGCCCCTACTTTTAATTGGGGGCATTTTGCATCGCCTGCCCAGTCTTTTACTTTCGTAGGGAGTGATTTCTGTGTGCAGATTCGGGACCAGTCCTTCCAGGATTTTCCAAGTGTAGATTATGATATATCTCTCCCTCCTGCGTTCCAACGAGTACAAGTCAAGTGCTTCCAAGTGTTCCCAGTAGTTAAGGTGCTTGACAGAACTTATACGCGCAGTAAAGGATCTCTGTACACTCTCTAGATCTGCAATTTCAACTGCTTTGAATGGAGATGTTAATGTACAGCAGTATTCCAGCCTAGAGAGAACAAGTGATTCGAAAAGGATCATCATGGGCTTGGCATCTCTCGTTTTGAACGTTCTCATTATCCATCCTATCATTTTCTTTGCACTTGTGATCGTGGCACTGTTGTGATCCTTGAAACTGAG
Organism: Cherax quadricarinatus; assembly: GCF_038502225.1. NCBI lineage: Eukaryota > Metazoa > Arthropoda > Malacostraca > Decapoda > Parastacidae > Cherax > Cherax quadricarinatus. Next base: position 15,413,736 of record NC_091373.1, read on the forward strand.
ATCCTCCGACATTACTGCTCCCAGGTCCCTTACATTATTTTTCCGCTCTATTGTATGGCCGGAGTCAGTAGTATACTCTGTTCTAGTTATTATCTCCTCCAGTTTTCCATAACGGAGTAGTTGGAATTTGTCCTCATTGAACATCATATTGTTTACCGTTGCCCACTGGAAAACTTTGTTTATATCTTCTTGGAGGTTAACGGCGTCCTCAGCAGATGACAGCCTCATGCAGATCCTAGTATCATCCGCAAAGGATGATATGGTGCTGTGGTGTATATCTCTGTCTATGTCTGATATGAGGATGAGGAATAAGATGGGGGCGAGTACTGTGCCTTGTGGAACAGAGCTCTTCACTATGGCAGCCTCCGATTTAACTCTATTGACCACTACTCTTTGTGTTCGATTTGTTAGGAAGTTGAAGATCCATCTCCCCACTTTCCCAGTTATTCCTTTAGCACGTATTTTATGGGCTATTACGCCATGATCGCATTTGTCAAACGCTTTTGCAAAGTCTGTGTATATTACATCTGCGTTCTGATTTTCTTCCAGTGCATCCAAGGCCATATCATAGTAATCCAGTAGTTGTGAGAGGCAGGAGCGACCTGCCCTGAACTCATGTTGCCATGAATTGTGCAGATTTTGGGAATCCAAGTGATTTGCAATCAAAGATTTTTATGATGTGGGACGTCAGAGCTATTGGTCTATAGTTCTTAGCTAATGCTTTGCTGCCACCTTTATGGAGTGGGGCTATATCCGTTGTTTTAAGTGTCTGGAATTTCACCCATGTCCAAGCACCTCCTCCATAGTGTACTTAGGGCACGCGAGAGGGGTTTCTTGCAGTTCTTAATGAATACAGAGTTCCACGAGTCTGGGCTCGGGGCTGAGTGCATGGGCATGTTGTCAATGACTTTTTCGAAGTCTATCGGAGTTAGGGTAATGACGGAAATCTGGCATACATTTATGGAGTTATGAGGCTCATTCATGAAGAAATCATTTGGGTCGTCGATCCTCAGGCTGATTAGTGGCTCACTAAACACAGAGTCGTACTGAGATTTCAGTATTTCACTCATTTCCTTGTTGTCATCTGTGTAAGTCCCATCCTGTCTGAGTAAGGGCCCGATACTAGATGTGGTATTTGCCTTGTTTTTGGCATATGAAAAGAAATATTTCGAATTTCTTTCAATTTCACTAATAGCTTTAAGCTCTCCTGTCTCTCCTGGTTCCTGTAAGAGTCAGATGACCTGGTAAACACATACATTGCCCTGCCCCGTATTGGGTAGATAAAACTCCCATGAACAACACTTCGTAACAGATGTTCTATTGTTGCTCAAGTGTCATATTCTGTCTACATACTTAGATTCCGTTAATCACTAAATCCATTGTTTGATGAAGAGTAATAATGCAATTTTTTCTAATGAATTTTAAGATTTTTAATACTTTTAAATGTTTGTTTTCGCCTTGCTTGACTGAATCATATCAGATTTTCGAAATGGATTGTAAATGATCTAGTTTATGTGCATCAGATTGAACTGTCTTCCCTTAAGTATTGTGGGAGTACACAATATTTTCGTACAAGGTGCACCTATATATTATAGAGCTAGAATATTTTTTTTTGTATCATATTGTCCGTTTCTCACCGATGCAGGGGACCCGAGAAAGAAAAAACACTTTCATCATGAATAACTCCATCACTCTTGCCAGAGGCATGCCGATATTATATTTCAAAAACTGCAACATATATCCACCCTTCCTTTAGACTGCAGGCACTGTACTTCCACATCTGGGACTCAAGGCCGGCTAACTGGTTTCCCTGAATGCCTTCATAAATGTTACCTTGCTCACATTCCAACAGCACGTGAAGTCACGTACGCTTGTTGGAAGTCTAAGCTCCTCGAATACAAAACCTCCTTTACCCTCTCCCTCCAACATTTCCAAGGACGACCCTTACACCACCTTTCATTCACTACAGATTTATACACCCTCGAAATTATTCTGTTTTGTTCCATCCTCTCTAAATGTCCGAACCACCTCAACAACCTCTCCTCAGCCCTCTGGATAATTCTTTTAGTATCAGCCTAAAAAATTAAAGCTAAAATTATGATAGCCTATTTTACTACCTTCGGAACACTGACTAGTATACTAAATTATTTACCATTACTCTATTATTGATACTTTTATATCCAATATGATTTTTTTACCTTTATTAACATCGAAATTTGTCTTCTATTCACAAGCCCACGTTGTAGCAAGAATTGTGAACCTTCTCTTCAGTTTAATATTATGGGTGAATTTTCATACTGTACAACGTAACTCGTTATCAGCGTCAGAAATTAAGAGCAGAACCTGTCCTAAGACTGACCCTTGTGGTACGCCCCTTGTTTTACGTCTAGCTATTAGACGTCAGTTTTGTTTCTCTTCAGATTTAGAATTTCCAAGATATCTTGCATCATGTTCTGTTTCTTTTGTGAGATATCTTTGATGAATCTTAAAAGAAATAGAATCATTGTGAAAATCTCTGTATATAACATTACTTAATATGCTCAATAATAACGCACGTGGAAACAAACTCAAGAGACTGATTGATCTGTATATTTCGACTCCCTTCTGGGATCTTCTTCAGCAGAAGAGGATCCCAAAAAGAGGTCGAAAAATACAAACCAGTGAATCTCCTGAGTTTCTGTCTCCATGTGAGTTATTATTGAGCACTGACAAGTGTTCATTACACTTTAGTTATGTTTCACCTAATATATTTAACTATGAGAAGCAGGCATTCACACTTCGACAGAAACAGGAAAATAAAGTTTACTCTGTATTTTGACCCACAACTAAGGTCCTCATCTGCAGATACAAGGAAGAAGGAATCATGATTAAATAGGCATTGAGAAATGTCATTTCACCCAAGATGATGTGACCTTTATTTCGCCGAGAGTCTGGTTACTTGTTCATGAGACCCGGCGAAAAATTTTTTTCCAACGCAGCAAAGCAGAAGTAGATTGCTTAATATACTTCATTTTCCTGTTTCTGACTTCAAGTGCTGGGGAAAAATTGTTGATCTATGAACTGAAGTTGCCCTCTCCTCCCTTGGATCAAGCCTAATTATCCTAATTATCACATCTTTTATCGACAAACGTTCATTATGCTTCTTATAGAACATTGTCAGCTATGTATATTACTTAACCAAACATAACAATGTCAGAACAGATACAAATGTTGCAGTGTAATCCCACGCAGTGGAGTTTTTTTTAGTGACTTGAATAAGCTCAGTGAGTGAGCGAAATGTTGTCAATAAAAGATCTCTTTACACGACATACGTGTCTATTTCCATCGTGTTGATATTTTATACTCTCTCTCGATCATAATAATACAGTAAACTGTATCGAGAAATATTTTTTTAAAACATGAGCGATTCCTTTTGGACCCCATCGTTAGGAATTTTAATTAAATGATGACTCTCCATGCGCTTCGCGAATATCATACTTAAGTATTTTCCTATAAGTATATCAACTGCTTTAGTTAAGGTAATTGGTGAATAATTACTAGAAAGAACATTAAATTCCTTTTTAATGACGGAAATGACATTTGTAAGTTTCCAGTCCTGTGGAACTGTTCCCGCATTGAGTAGATTATTGAAAGCTACGGTCATTAGTTTTAATGCTAAGTGATTTACTTCTTTTAATATTCTGTGGCAGAGTTTGTTAGGAACGGCTGTGTTATTCATTTAATGAATGAAGACCGGCAGGTTTTTGGGGTGAGACTATGCACAATTTTGCACATACCTTCCATTCTTCCCTGTGGTGTTGGCTATAGAGAAGAGCACCTGTTCAAGTAGAAGGCCTTGGCCCACCGGAATTGCTTTGTAACAATAGTATCTGAGATCTTTCGCCGCTGGTGAATAACTACCTCAAATTTCTAGCTCAATGAGACAAGAGATCTAAAAGCTAGCACCTTTTTCCAGAGCCATAGGTTAGGTTAGAACACTTGTTTCCAGACGCGGGTCTTATTCATACGATGACTCGCCGCTGGAGCTGTTAAGCGCCATAGTATAGTCACTTAGGTTTCTGCCCAGCCTCTGAGGAGCCTGAAAAATTCCACTGCGTAAATTGCCTCATATTTTGTAATTATGCGCAATCTTACAGGTGTCTGCTCAATTATTTTCCAGTAAATTTTAATTTATTTCGGTTTATTTTCATCTTCAACTAGTATATCGTCAGCATATTTCCTAAGATGCAATCTCAGTATCTGCAGTATTCGCCTATAGCGTGTACTTAGGTACAACATAGACGTTGTTGGTCAGTGATCTGTCATAGAAAAAATCGCGTGGAATGAATCTTAATCATATGGTTTATTAAGAGAATCTTAAATGCTATGTCAATGCTTAAATAACTGAGTCCATCATTTGAGCTCCCAAGCAGAGCACTTGTTTCTCTTCACAGCTAGCGTATAGCAACTAAGTGTTTCTATGTGCATTAATAGTTTGCTTGAACCCCTATTTTACTGATGAAAGTGCTATTGATATTACCGCACAGATAAAATGCTGCTTTAATGATTAAAGTGATCTATATTCAGGTTTTAAATTTAATAAATTAGTTTATGCTACTGCTTTCCACTATAAATATGGAGTGCTTTGCAACTATTTAAACTTATTAAGTTAACAGCTGTCATTATTTGTGTGGGTACAATTCTAGTCTACATCCAAATTTTTTGCTAATTTTAAATTCTCTTTTGTCATCTTTTATTTAAGTTACAAACTCTAAACATCTAGAAATTCCATGGATATAAAACGCCTTTCTCAATGGCCAGGATACTCTAATGTTGACGGTAAGTATGAAACATTATGTGAGAAATTACCTGCAAGCGGTTTACAGGGTATTACCCGAATCATTACATGCAAGTAATTTGGGCGAGGTAAGTGGGACTTAGTCACAGTAGGTCACAGAACTGTCACTCCCTCGATGCCCACTCCATCACTATCACAAAAAAACTAGACCTGACATTAAATTAATAATTACAATGTTAAAATCAGCTACTCTGGTAAATTATAACTGTTGATTGTATATTTTAGGTTACTTGCTGGGCACACAAAATATAACTTTTAGTACAATATATATAATACAATGAAGTTATTATAAAAAAAATTGTATTACCACTTCTATTTAATTACTGGATCACAATTGTTATTTGTAACACACCCTAACGCTATCCCAATAGCTAGATTTAACTAGGGCCAATGCAAAACTACTATACATTATGGGCAAGCATCACTTAGTTGAGGTATGCTGCTGAGACGTATCAGTCCCCTATTTTTCCGTCCTTGTAGCCAAATTGTAAGGGTTTTCCACACTATTTATCCAATTCTTCAGCGGGAACGTGTCAGCAATTTCTAAATTACGGATTGAGTTAGATATACACTAGCTGAACTTCGATGATGCCTGATTATATTGCACAATTAACAGACTAGTGTTTACCCATTCAGTTTCACTATGGCGGCCTCTCCTGTCCGCTTGGCGGCTGTTCCACATCCTCCCTCCTCACTCGAAATTTCTCGAGAAATATATTAATACACAATTATTATATTTCTCAAATTTGAACATGCTGAAATTAGGAAAATTCAAAATTTTCCACAATAAGTGTATTAAGGCAAGGCTCGTTCACGAGGGTACCTAGATGCTGGTGAAGGGCTCATGATCTGAGGAATTGGAGAGAATATATCCTTCCTCTAATCTAGCCTATTTGCCTCCGATTCCCCAGAACCCTTACGGATTTATCGCTTTCCCATAATATAATAAAATTATTAATAAGTTGAAATGAGTGAATATAGGGAATTTAATGGTAGAGGTGATTAAATATCATATAGTTTAATTATTCCGGAACTGCCCTCGTTAAAACTTGTCAATGGAGATAGTAAATTAAATTTAATTATAAATATAATTAAAACGTGACTGATTAAAGTTTTCTTTACAAACACTCTTGTAGTTAATTAAATTAAAGAGTAGCAAATTAACACCATAATTTGGTACAAAGTATATATACTGTGACGTGTTCATTTCCGTTCGTGTATAGTTTATTCACTGTTTACTGGATTAAAGTTTTATTCCTTCTATAGATGATTGACCTTGAACCTGGAAATATAAACACAAATGCAGTATAATGTGATCCTTTATTGACTACGTTTCGCCCACACAGTGGGCTTTTTCAAGTCACTGTGTGGGCGAAACGTAGTCAATAAAGGATCACATTATACTGCATTTGTGTTTATATTTCCATTGTGTCGGTATTTTATACCATTTATTTCGACCTTGAACCTACTGACTCTCAGAGTGGGTATAAGCTTCGAGGATTTAAATAAACATCTAGCTTTATTACAAGTTCATTATATACTTAATGGTTAGCAAATAGGAAGACTGTGTCTTTTAATGATTCTAACCCCTGATTAAACATAGGAACGGAGAAACACTGCAATAAATTTATTGGCCCGTTTTTGAGTTTTTGAGAGAATTCAGACTGGGGTCTGTCAAGTGACAGTCAACTTTACTTAACCTTGACACATAAGTCGCTTGTGTGGTTTCGTCCACGTGACCACAACATGTCCTCCAAAGGAAGGGACATTATTTACTCTAGAAAAAAGAGACGGAGACACTAAAATACGAACGTTGATTCGTGTTATTATAATAATGGTATACAATACCGACAAGTAGATGAGTAAGACACATGTACAGTAGTTAGGTATCCTTATAGTTAAAATGTTCCTACTACACAACAGGCATTTTTAGTCAGATGTAGGTGTAACTAAATGGAGAAAGAAGAAGCAGGGAGTGGTGAAGGTGTTATCAGTGCATCATCCCTTAAGTGGTAGTATTGAGAGGGTCAGTCACTCAGCCTTAAGAAGTGTTCAGCTCTGTAGTCTCAAGAATGAGGGACTGATCACCTAAAAACTACTACTACTGGGATGATGGACTGATCACATCTTTACCTCTCCACTGCGTCTGCTGTCTCCATATTTAGTTACTTCTGTATTCGAATGAAGACGCCAAAAGTATAGACAGAACGTTTCAGAAATAAAATTACCTAATTGTTGCACATACGTCATTCATCAAGTTGATTTTGTCACATATGTATTCGTTTTCCCTGTAGTCTCGGTAATTTCCTGTTGTCATCGCTCGTCAAAACAGGTTATTGATTTTATTGGTGTGATGTATATTGCATTAGCTAGAGATATTTTGAACTTAAGTTAACATTAGGTAAAACAACGTAGAGAATTCGGCTTAATTCAGTACAAAATGAAAGGTGGTGGTCCACGTTCCTCAGGTGGTCCGTGTCCTCTTGGTGGTCCACGTTCCTCAGGTGGTCCGTGTCCTCTTGGTGGTCCACGTTCCTCAGGTGGTCCGTGTCCTCTTGGTGGTCCACGTTCCTCTGGTGGTCCGTGTCCTCTTGGTGGTCCGCATCCTCTTGGTGGTCCATGACCCTCAGGTGGTCCGTATCCTCTTGGTGGTCCACGTTCCTCAGGTGGTCCGTGTCCCCTTGGTGGTCCACGTTTCCTTGGTGCTCCACAGGACTTCCATTGGGTCATTAAAGCATCTTCAGTGTAGAAATATTTTCCCTCCCTTTCATTTACTTCAAATTTAAACAAGTGACATTATTCATCGAAAACTGTAGAACAGCTATATATATATATATATATATATATATATATATATATATATATATATATATATATATATATATATATATATATGAGATCAGATTGTACCACTGAGTATACCAGAATAATAAATTTATTATTTTTGTTACACTATTTTTATTCATAGTAAAAGCTAAACCCATAAGGGTTCCTTAGCGTCTGGGGAATGAGAGAGAGAATTCCGAGAGAGGCTGCGGCAGGTGACAAACCCGCATTGCGCTGCTCTGAGAAAACTTCTCCTCACCCCTTCAGTTGTTGCCTTCCAACTTTGCATAGCACCTGATGACGCACTGAGAAGTGTGAAAGTGCTTGAGCTAAAGATTTCTACCCTCCGTAGCTTGTCTTGCATGGCTAAGATCGTCTGTCTGTGATTGTTTGTGTATATATATATATATATATATATATATATATATATATATATATATATATATATATATATATATATATATATATATATATATATATATATATATATATATATATATATATATATATATATATATATATATATATATATATATATATATATATATATATATCTATATATATATATATATATATATATATATATATATATATATATATATATATATATATATATATATATATATATATATATATATATATATATATATATATATATATATATATATATATTATATATATATGCAAAACAACCACTCTGAAAGAATAGAGAAATTCCAAGCGCTTTCGAGACTACTCACATTATCAAGTTCCTTGATAATGTGAGTAGTCACGAAAGCGCTTAGAATTTCTCTATTCTTTCAGAGTGGTTGTTTTGCATATTCTGAAATCACCTGTTTACTGTGATCTTATTGCATATATATATATATATATATATATATATATATATATATATATATATATATATATATATATATATATATACATATATATATATATGTCTTGCCGAATAGGTAAAATTGGTCAATTAACAAGAACTCATTTAAAAATAAGTTCTTTCTAAAATTTTCCCTTTTACGTTCAAAGATATATTTTTTTCATTAATGTTAATGTAAAAATTATTAATTTTGTACCAAAAGCACCATAGGAAACTTACCTAACCTATTATAACAAGCGCAATTTAATTTAGCCTAATCCAACTAAATATATTTTAGATAAGTTAACAATAATTTAATAATAAACAAACACAACGAAATATATTTTTTCATTATTGCATGCACAAATTTTCGCTTCCCTTATTCGGCAAGAAGAGCGTTGCTATTTAAGCCAAAATCGAAAGTTTATTTATATATATATATATATATATATATATATATATATATATATATATATATATATATATATATATATATATATATATAGAGAGAGAGAGAGAGAGAGAGAGAGAGAGAGAGAGAGAGAGTTAGAGCAAAGGAAGGGGTAGCAGTAATGTTAAATGATCAGTTATGGAAGGAGAAAAGAGAATATGAATGTGTAAATTCAAGAATTATGTGGATTAAAGTAAAGGTTGGATGCGAGAAGTGGGTCATAATAAGCGTGTATGCACCTGGAGAAGAGATGAATGCAGAGGAGAGAGAGAGATTTTGGGAGATGTTAAGTGAATGTATAGGAGCCTTTGAACCAAGTGAGAGAGTAAATGTGGTAGGGGACTTGAATGCTAAAGTAGGAGAAACTTTTAGAGAGGGTGTGGTAGGTAAGTTTGGGGTACCAGGTGTAAATGATAATGGGAGCCCTTTGATTGAACTTTGTATAGAAAGGGGTTTAGTTATAGGTAATACATATTTTAAGAAAAAGAGGATAAATAAGTATACACGATATGATGTAGGGCGAAATGACAGTAGTTTGTTGGATTATGTATTGGTAGATAAAAGACTGTTGAGTAGACTTCAGGTTGTACATGTTTATAGAGGGGCCACAGATATATCAGATCACTTTCTAGTTGTAGCTACACTGAGAGTAAAAGGTAGATGGGATACAAGGAGAATAGAAGCATCAGGGAAGAGAGAGGTGAAGGTTTATAAACTAAAAGAGGAGGCAGTTAGGGTAAGATATAAACAGCTATTGGAGGATAGATGGGCTAATGAGAGCATAGGCAATGGGGTCGAAGAGGTATGGGGTAGGTTTAAAAATGTAGTGTTAGAGTGTTCAGCAGAAGTTTGTGGTTACAGGAAAGTGGGTGCAGGAGGGAAGAGGAGCGATTGGTGGAATGATGATGTAAAGAGAGTAGTAAGGGAGAAAAAGTTAGCATATGAGAAGTTTTTACAAAGTAGAAGTGATGCAAGGAGGGAAGAGTATATGGAGAAAAAGAGAGAAGTTAAGAGAGTGGTGAAGCAATGTAAAAAGAGAGCAAATGAGAGAGTGGGTGAGATGTTATCAACAAATTTTGTTGAAAATAAGAAAAAGTTTTGGAGTGAGATTAACAAGTTAAGAAAGCCTAGAGAACAAATGGATTTGTCAGTTAAAAATAGGAGAGGAGAGTTATTAAATGGAGAGCTAGAGGTATTGGGAAGATGGAAGGAATATTTTGAGGAATTGTTAAATGTTGATGAAGATAGGGAAGCTGTGATTTCGTGTATAGGGCAAGGAGGAATAACATCTTGTAGGAGTGAGGAAGAGCCAGTTGTGAGTGTGGGGGAAGTTCGTGAGGCAGTAGGTAAAATGAAAGGGGGTAAGGCAGCCGGGATTGATGGGATAAAGATAGAAATGTTAAAAGCAGGGGGGGATATAGTTTTGGAGTGGTTGGTGCAATTATTTAATAAATGTATGGAAGAGGGTAAGGTACCTAGGGATTGGCAGAGAGCATGCATAGTTCCTTTGTATAAAGGCAAAGGGGATAAAAGAGAGTGCAAAAATTATAGGGGGATAAGTCTGTTGAGTGTACCTGGTAAAGTGTATGGTAGAGTTATAATTGAAAGAATTAAGAGTAAGACGGAGAATAGGATAGCAGATGAACAAGGAGGCTTTAGGAAAGGTAGGGGGTGTGTGGACCAGGTGTTTACAGTGAAACATATAAGTGAACAGTATTTAGATAAGGCTAAAGAGGTCTTTGTGGCATTTATGGATTTGGAAAAGGCGTATGACAGGGTGGATAGGGGGGCAATGTGGCAGATGTTGCAAGTGTATGGTGTAGGAGGTAGGTTACTGAAAGCAGTGAAGAGTTTTTACGAGGATAGTGAGGCTCAAGTTAGAGTATGTAGGAAAGAGGGAAATTTTTTCCCAGTAAAAGTAGGCCTTAGACAAGGATGTGTGATGTCACCGTGGTTGTTTAATATATTTATAGATGGGGTTGTAAGAGAAGTAAATGCGAGGGTCTTGGCAAGAGGCGTGGAGTTAAAAGATAAAGAATCACACACAAAGTGGGAGTTGTCACAGCTGCTCTTTGCTGATGACACTGTGCTCTTGGGAGATTCTGAAGAGAAGTTGCAGAGATTGGTGGATGAATTTGGTAGGGTGTGCAAAAGAAGAAAATTAAAGGTGAATACAGGAAAGAGTAAGGTTATGAGGATAACAAAAAGATTAGGTGATGAAAGATTGAATATCAGATTGGAGGGAGAGAGTATGGAGGAGGTGAACGTATTCAGATATTTGGGAGTGGACGTGTCAGCGGATGGGTCTATGAAAGATGAGGTGAATCATAGAATTGATGAGGGAAAAAGAGTGAGTGGTGCACTTAGGAGTCTGTGGAGACAAAGAACTTTGTCCTTGGAGGCAAAGAGGGGAATGTATGAGAGTATAGTTTTACCAACGCTCTTATATGGGTGTGAAGCATGGGTGATGAATGTTGCAGCGAGGAGAAGGCTGGAGGCAGTGGAGATGTCATGTCTGAGGGCAATGTGTGGTGTGAATATAATGCAGAGAATTCGTAGTTTGGAAGTTAGGAGGAGGTGCGGGATTACCAAAACTGTTGTCCAGAGGGCTGAGGAAGGGTTGTTGAGGTTATGGCAGAAATGACATGTATGCTAGGGATGGGGTTCACTTATCTAGGTGTGGGGTGGAAGCACTGGCAACTGCAGTGGAGGGAGCAGTTAGGACTTTAAACTAGGAATAGTTAGTGGTATGGGTTTTGGCAGGAAAACAGTGAAGTCCCAGTGTAGTAATATTACGAGTTCTAGGGAAACTAGTAATAATAAGAACGAGATAGATATTGAAAAGCCAGGGACCTTGGGTGATAAGGACAGTAATAGGTTTAGTAGGAAAATAGAAATGAGCAGGAAGGGTAAAGAGAAAGGAGAGTCTTTCAATGTTTATTATGCTAATTGCCGTAGTGCTAGGAATAAGATGGACGAGTTGAGATTAGTTGCTAGTGTAGGTAACATTGATGTATTTGCCTTAACTGAGACGTGGTTTAATTCAAAAAGTCGGGACATGCCTGCGGAATGTCATATTCAGGGTTTAAAATTGTTCCAAGAAGATAGAAGTATTGGGAGGGGGGGTGGGGTGGCATTGTATGTCCGAGATCGCTTGAACTGTTGCATAAAAACGGGTATTAAGTCTGAAGTAACACATACAGAGTCTGTTTGGATAGAATTTTCAGAGGGGCATGAAAAACTGATTTTAGGAGTGATATACCGTCCCCCTAACTTAGATAGGGACCAAGGGAAACTACTATGGGAGGAAATTGTTAAGGCCACAAGGCACGATAATGTAGTAATTCTAGGAGACTTTAACTTTAGTCATGTTGATTGGAATTTCTTGACTGGGAATTTAGAATCGTACGACTTCTTAGAAGTATTTCAGGATTGTTTTTTGAAGCAGTTTGTGACAGAACCTACAAGGGGAAATAACCTGCTTGACTTAGTTATGGCAAACAATGAATCCCTTGTTAATAATTTAGAAATTTCAGAGGAACTGGGTGCTAGCGACCACAAGTCAATTACATTTAGCATTGAATGGAAGTACGATAGTAGCGATAACTCAGTAACAGTCCCAGATTTTCGCTTAGCAGATTACGATGGGCTTAGAGAACACTTATCATCTGTTGACTGGGGTAACGAAGAGAGCTATCAATATGACAGTTTTCTGAACACTATACATGCTGCTCAAAGAGCGTTTATCCCATATAAAGAAATTAGATCAAATAGAAATGACCCAAAATGGATGAATAATAGGCTCAAATATCTACTAGGGCATAAGAAAGGAATTTATAGGCGTATCAAAAGAGGTGAGGGTCATCTTATGAATCAGTATATTGACATTAAGAGGGACATTAAAAAGGGGATAAGAAAAGCTAAAAGGGACTATGAAATTAAAGTTGCTAGGGATTCTAAAACTAACCCAAAAAGTTTTTTCCAGGTCTATAGAACAAAAGTTAGAGATAAGATAGGTCCCCTTAAAAATAACTATGGGCACCTTACTGACAATGAGAATGAAATGTGCTTGATTTTAAATAATTATTTTCTCTCAGTTTTTACACAGGAAGACACTAACAATATTCCAGTAATTAATTTTTACAGTGGGCTAGAAGAAGATAAATTATGTAACATCACAGTCACTAGTGAGATGGTTGTGAGGCAGATAGACAGACTGAAGCAAAATAAGTCGCCGGGTCCTGATGAGGTTTTTTCAAGGGTTCTTAAGGAATGCAAAATGGAACTCTGTGAACCATTAACTAATATTTTTAATTTATCTCTTCAAACAGGTGTAGTGTCTGATATGTGGAATATGGCTAATGTAACTCCTATTTTTAAAACAGGGGACAAGTCGTTACCGTCAAATTACCGCCCAATAAGCCTGACCTCAATTGTAGGCAAATTACTAGAGTCAATTATAGCTGAGATTATAAGAAGCCATCTCGATAAGCATAGCTTGATTAATGATACTCAGCATGGATTCACAAGAGGCCGGTCTTGTCTAACTAATTTATTAACTTTCTTCAGTAAAGCTTTTGAGGCTGTTGACCACAATAAAGAATTTGATATTATTTACTTAGATTTTAGTAAGGCTTTTGATAGAGTTCCGCACCATAGACTGTTAAAGAAAGTGGCAGCTCATGGCATTGGGGGAAAAGTGCTCTCGTGGATCGAGTCATGGCTCACTGACAGGAAGCAGAGAGTGTCCATAAATGGGGTTAAATCCGAGTGGGGATCTGTAACAAGTGGCGTTCCACAGGGATCAGTCTTGGGCCCGTTGTTATTTATAATATATATCAATGATCTTGATGAGGGAATTACTAGTGATATGAGCAAATTCGCCGATGACACAAAGATAGGTAGGATAATTGATTCAAACGTAGATGTTAGGGAACTTCAGGAGGATTTAAACAAACTCTATTCTTGGTCAGAAAAGTGGCAGATGCAGTTCAATGTAGATAAATGCAAGGTTCTGAAGCTTGGGAGTGCCCATAACCCTAGTACTTATAAATTAAATGATGTAGAACTTAGCCATACAGATTACGAAAAGGACTTGGGGGTTATGGTGAGCAGCAACCTTAAACCAAGACAGCAATGCCTAAGCGTACGTAATAAGGCAAATAGATTACTGGGATTTATATCAAGAAGTGTAAGCAACAGAAGTCCAGAGGTCATACTGCAGCTTTATACATCATTAGTAAGGCCTCACCTTGATTATGCAGCTCAGTTCTGGTCTCCGTATTACAAAATGGACATAAATTCGTTAGAAAACATTCAGCGTAGGATGACTAAATTAATACATAGCATCAGAAATCTTCCTTATGAAGAAAGATTGAAGACTCTTAAGTTACATTCACTTGTTAGACGAAGAATGAGAGGAGACCTGATCGAAGTGTATAAGTGGAAGATAGGTATTAATAAAGGGGATATTAATAAGGTCTTGAGGATGTCTCTCCAAGAGAGAACGCGCAGTAATGGATTTAAATTAGATAAGTTTAGATTTAGAAAGGACATCGGAAAGTATTGGTTTGGAAATAGGGTAGTTGATGAGTGGAACAGTCTACCTAGTTGGGTTATTGAGGCTGGGACTTTGGGTAGTTTCAAATCTAGGTTGGATAAGTACATGAGTGGGATGGGTTGGATTTGAGTGGGACTTTCACATCAGAGCTTATTTCTTGGGTGGCATTGAAAATTGGGTAGGGCAAATGTTTTGTTAGTGGGATGAATTGTAAAGGACCTGCCTAGTATGGGCCAGCAGGCCTCCTGCAGTGTTCCTCCTTTCTTATGTTCTTATGTTCTTATGTGGTTCGGACATGTAGAGAGAATGGAGCGAAACAGAATGACTTCAAGAGTGTATCAGTCTGTAGTGGAAGGAAGGCGGGGTAGGGGTCGGCCTAGGAAGGGTTGGAGGGAGGGGGTAAAGGAGGTTTTGTGTGCGAGGGGCTTGGACTTCCAGCAGGCATGCGTGAGCGTGTTTGATAGGAGTGAATGGAGACAAATGGTTTTTAATACTTGACGTGCTGTTGGAGTGTGAGCAAAGTAACATTTATGAAGGGATTCAGGGAAACCGGCAGGCCGGACTTGAGTCCTGGAGATGGGAAGTACAGTGCCTGCACTCTGAAGGAGGGGTGTTAATGTTGCAGTTTAAAAACTGTAGTGTAAAGCACCCTTCTGGCAAGACAGTGATGGAGTGAATGATGGTGAAAGTTTTTCTTTTTCGGGCCACCCTGCCTTGGTGGGAATCGGCCGGTGTGATAATAAAAAAAAAATTATAATAAAAAAAATATATATATACATACATATATATATATTTATCTATATATATATATATATATATATATATATATATATATATATATATATGAACACACACACATAAGTATGTGTTTGTGTGTGTGTGTGTGTGTGTGTGCTGAGTGTGTGTACACATACAGTGTAAGGAGAGTTAGTTGTGTTAGTGCAGCAGTGTAGGAAGCAGATATGAGATACTGTACGTCTCACAGGCTTTAATCTCATGTCGTCAGGACCAAGTATAACTGCAGTATATTGTTGTATATAATCCATAACATCCGTCTCTGAATATAAACACGATCTGCTGTGTATTTCCATATTGCGGGTATACCTCTCTCTGTCTCTCTCTCTCCCCTCTCTCTCTCTCTGTCTCTCCCCCTCCTCCCTCCCTCTGTGTGTGTGTTAGTTACCATTTTGTCCTAGGCACATGTCGATTAGACACTAGGCCTGTGTGTGTCTGTGTGTGTGTGTATGTGTGTGTGTGTGTGTGTGTGTGTATGTGTGTGTCTGTGTGTGTGTCTGTATGTCTGTGTGTCTGTATGTCTGTGTCTCTGTATGTATGTGTGTGTGTGTGTGTGTGTGTGTGTGTGTGTGTGTGTGTGTGTGTGTGTGTGTGTCTGTGTGTGTGTGTGTGTGTGTGTGTGTGTGTGTGTGTGTGTGTGTGTGTGTCTGTGTGTGCCTGTGTGTGTGCGTGTGTGTGTGTGTCTGTGTGTGTATGTGTGTGTGTCTGTGTGTCTGTGTGTCTGTGTGTGTGTGTGTGTGTGTGTGTGTGTGTGTGTGTGTGTGTGTGTCTGTGTGTGACTGTGTGTGTGTGTGTGTGTGTGTGTGTGTGTGTGTGTGTGTGTGTGTGTGTGTGTGTGTACTCGCCTAATTCACCTAATTGTGGTTGCAGGGGTCGAGACTCGGCTCCTGGCCCCGCCTCTTCACTGATCGCTACTAGGTCCTCCCCCTCTCTGCTTCCTGAGCTGTCATATCTCTTCTTAGAACTATGTATGGTTCCTGCCTCCACTACTTCACTTGCTAGGCTATTCCACTTCCTGACGACTCTGACTGAAGAAATACTTCCTGAACGTCCCTGTGACTCGTCTGAGTCTTCAGCTTCCAGTTGTGACCCCTTGTTTCTGTATCCCCTCTCTGGAACATCCTATCTCTGTCCACCTTGTCTATTCCCCGCAGTATCTTTTATGTCGTTATCATGTCTCCTCTGACCCTTCTGTCCTCCAGTGTCGTCAATCCAATTTCCCTCAACCTTTCCTCGTACGACATTCCCCTGAGCTCTGGGACTACCCTTGTTGCAAACCTTTGTACTTTCTCTAACTTCTTGACGTGCTTGACCAGGTATGGGTTCCAGATTGGTGCTGCATACTCCTAACATACACAGTGTACAGTGTCTTGAACGATTCCTTATTAAAGTATCGGAACGCTATTCTCAGGTTTGCCAGGTGTGTGTGTGTGTGTGTGTGTGTGTGTGTGTGTGTGTGTGTGTGTGTGTGTGTGTGTGTGTGTGTGTGTGTGTGTGTGTGTGTGTGTGCGCGCGCGCCCTCCTTCCTACTTATTCACCCTGAGTCCTTTTCCATTCTCTTTCATTCTCTGTTCGCTGATTTTAACTTATATTTCCGTTTAGTCTCATTTACCCTGCTTTTCCCCTTTCCTCTGTCTTTGTCTCTCTCTTCCCTCTACTACTACTACTACTACTACTACTACTACTACTATTGCTGTTGCTATTGCTGCTGATGATGCTGATGCTGATGATGATGATGCTGATGATGATGCTGATGTTGATACTCCTGCAGCTGCTGCTACTCCTGCTTCTGCTAATGTTGATACTGATGATGCTATCAATGTTATTTGTGATGCTGTTATCACTTTTGTTTCTGCTAATATTGCTGCTACCGCTGATGTTTATGCCACTAATCTTGTAATTCTTTCTTACTCCTTCACTTCTAATTCTCCCTTTCTCTGTCCTCCTCCTCCTTCCATCCTCTATATACCTTTCTACATAACTCACGAAAACGTAATGACAAGATTGCAAACTAACTATACCGCGATCAAGAAAGTCTCAAAACCCTCTGACAGCGGGTTCAAGCCTCACCCGTGGTATGGTTTCTTTCTACATAGTTTTCTCTCCTTCCCTCCTCTGTCACCCCTCTCCTCTTTATCTTTCTCGCCCTTTAATTTCTTATTTATTTTTATTAAATTCCTTCTCATCATCCTCTTCCCCCCTCATCTTCTTTCATCTTCTGCCTCAAATACAAGGCCTAATAAAAAGGTCTGGAACTTTATCTGTCAGAGGTGGCACTCTAGTGGCTTTGAGATGGCACCACATGAGAGAAGACCCTGTTGAAGTGGAAGGAGCCAGAGGGGTTGAGGGGGCCAGCTGAGGTAGAGGAAGCCAGGTGGGATGGGGCTAAGATACATTTGGGGTGGAAGGAAGCCAGTTAGTGTTTGAGTGGGTGGTTAAACAATCAATCAGGTTTCTTATAAAGAGGTTTTTCTTTAAGGGGGAAAAAATAGAAGAAACCTTTGCGACCTGCGGGAAAAATAGTCGACAATTTCTGCACCTTGACAAAAGTCTTTCACATAATGGTGTTTTCAGTCAAGACTCTTTGCTGAAGAAAACAGACTCATTGCTGGAAAACAGAAAAGAATCCCCATGGGATTCTTTTCTGTTTCCTCCCCAATATCTAAATGACATTGAAAAGAAGGAGATTTGAGGACATTCCAGTCATCTACAAGAGTATGACAGTGGAACCCAACAACCTACAATCCATAAGAATGTGACAAAAGAACCCAACAACCTACAATCCATAAGAATGTGACAAAAGAACCCAACAACCTACAATCCATAAGAATGTGACAACAGAACCCAACAACCTACAATCCATAAGAATGTGACAACAGAACCCAACAGCCTACAATCCATAAGAATGTGACAACAGAACCCAACAACCTACAATCCATAAGAATGTGACAACAGAACCCAACAACCTACAATCCATAAGAATGTGACAAAAGAACCCAACAACCTACAATCCATAAGAATGTGACAACAGAACCCAACAACCTACAATCCATAAGAATGTGACAAGAGAACCCAACAACCTACAATCCATAAGAATGTGACAACAGAACCCAACAACTTACAATCCATAACAATGTGACAACAGAACCCAACAACCTACAATCCATAAGAATGTGACAAAAGAACCCAACAACCTACAATCCATAAGACTGTGACAACAGAACCCAACAACCTACAATCTATAAGAATGTGACAACAGAATCCAACAACCTACAATCCATAAGAATGTGACAACAGAACCCAACAACCTACAATCCATAAGAATGTGACAACAGAACCCAACAACCTACAATCCATAAGAATGTGACAACAGAACCCAACAACCTACAATCCATAAGAATGTGACAAAAGAACCCAACAACCTACAATCCATAAGAATGTGACAACAGAACCCAACAACCTACAATCCATAAGAATGTGACAAAAGAACCCAACAACCTACAATCCATAAGAATGTGACAAAAGAACCCAACAACCTACAATCCATAAGAATGTGACAACAGAACCCAACAACCTACAATCCAAGAGTGTGACAGTGAAACTCAGCAACCCAACAGCTTTAGATTTCCAACATTGCTTCTGAAGGTGCAGGAACGTGGGGACAGGTGCATAGCATCTGTGGTAGATTACTCTGAAGGGAACTCCTAAATTTTAGTAGCGGGAACGTCGGGACACCTCCACTTATATGTTTATCGATAGGGGTGATAGGGGAAGAAATAGACAACTCTGGAGTGTCTTGATTTTTCCCCTGAAGTTTATTCCCGTCAATGAGGACGAGGGTCCCACCATTAACAACAGAGGTGGTTCTTTCCTGAATATTTTGATCAGATCCCCCTTTTTTCTTTTTCGTCTTCCTTTTGCTGTTCCTCTTCCTTTTCCTCCCTTCTGCTACTTCTCCTCTTCTTCTTCTCCACTTCTTATTTCTCCCTCTTTTTTTTATCCCTCCTCCTCCTCATCCTTTCTCTCTTCCCCATTCCCCTCCCCTCTTTTCCCTTCTCACATAACATTTTCCTCCCTCCTCCCTTTTCTTCTCCCTCTTCATATAAACTTCCTGTTTCCCTATGCCCTTAACCTCCCCATACCACCGCTCCCACCCCTACCTCGTCCCCCTCCCCCTTCCCCCTCCCCTTCCGGGTAGTGGTTATCAGTACTTGACCAACAGCTACACGCTTGAAGGAGTACCAGTAATTTTGCTCACTTGTTCTTTAATAGATATCATTTGAGCGGTAATGATATTCATATATACAAGTTATTGTTGCATGACTTGCATGACCTTCACACCACCTCCTGCTGCCTCATCTATGCAGCAATGTATATTGTGAGAGGTATATATATATATATATATATATATATATATATATATATATATATATATATATATATATATATATATAAGGCAAACAAAAATTTGTATATGCAATAGTTGCACAAAAATCATTCTGAACTTAACGAAAAAAATATATTTCATTGTTTTAGTTTATTATTAAATTATTGTAAACTTATCTAAAATATATTTAGTTGGATTAGGCTAAATTAAATTGCATTTGTTATAGTAAGGTTAGATAAGTTTTCTAACGTTCATCTGATAGAAAATTATTAATTTTTACATTAACATACATGAAAAAATATATATTTTAAAGTATAAGAGAAAATTTTATAAAGGACTTAATTTAAATGAGTTCTTGGTAATTGACCAGTTTTACGTATTCGGCACAACATTATATATTTAATATATATATATATATATATATATATATATATATATATATATATATATATATATATATATATATATATATATATATATATATATATATTTATGTTTACTGTCTAGAAACAGCTTGGCCGTTGTGTCCAATGCAAACAATTGCAAGCGTCAATACCCCACTAGACGCGCAACAACAGAATTTAATTGAATATAAACACATAAATGTTTCTCTGGCGTGAGATCATAAAGGAAACAAAAGCCACTACAATAAACAAAGCAGATGCAACGTTAGGGAGTGCATTCAGAACCTCTCTGTAGCTACTCCAACAAAGAATCTGAATCCCTCTCCCACTCCCCGCCGAACAATGGCTGGAATTGAGGAGCAAGGAGAGGGCTTGGCGGTTTATAGGTGGAGCAGTAGGAGACGTGGAGCAGCAGATGAGATGCTGGAGAGAAGGAGATGATACAAGAGAAAAGATGCAGCAGAACAAGGAAGAGGACATGAGATGCAGGAGAATAGAAGATGATGCAAGAGAAAAGATGCAGGAGGAGGAGGAGGAGGAGACAAGATGTTTTAGAAAAGGAAAGGATAAAAGAAAATATGTGTAGGGGGAGGAAAAGGAGGAGATGAGACGCAGGAAAAGAGTAGGGGATGCAAGAGGAGACATGGAAGAGAAGATACAGGAAAAGAGCTGCAATTAGAGGAAAGACGGTCTGGAAGAGAGGGGCAGAATCAAGAAAAAGCAGGAGGAGAAGGAAGAGAACTGAATAAAAACAAAGGAGAGAGCCGGAAAAGAAGACACTAATGGATAAAGAAAAAGGACAGAAGAAGAGAATGACTCTGGCGAAAAAAGAATGGAGCAGTAAATACGTAGGGGTCATACAGGGCCTGGGATATCAGAAGTAATCAGATCTGAGGGATAGCTCCAGTCCTTTGGATCAAGAGCCCTTCTCTGTCATCAAGGGAACAGGAATGGTGAACGATAAGGTAGAGCGTAGAGAAACTAAGTATAGACATGGCTCGAGTCATGGTAAAGGTTTTTTTTTTTGCGTGTGGGTGTGTCTCGCTCAGCCGGTGGGAAACGTAGATGTGAATGTATAAACATGAAAATAAATTAATAAATCATACGAGATGAATGAAGCTAGATGGATAGAGCCAGATGGTGATAGAGAGCCAGAGGGAGCGGAGGAGCAGATGGAGTGGAGGGAGCCAGATATAGTGGTGGAGCCAGATATAGTGGTGGAGCCAGATGGAGTGGAGGAGCCAGATAGGGTGAAGGAATCAAATAGGGTAGATAGAAGCAGATGAGGTGAAGGAAGCTAGGAGGAGTGTAAGGAGACAAGTGAGACAGAGGGAGTCAGATGGTGGAGGGAGAAAGATGATTGAGAGAGACAGATGGTGGAGGGAGTTAGGTGGAGGGAGAAAGATAACTGAGGGAATCAGATGGTGGAGGAAACCAGATGGTGGGGAGCCAGATGGTGGAAGGAGCCAGGTGGTGGAGGGACCAAGATGTAGGAGGGACCCAGATACGGTGCTAGAGTGTTGAGTGTTGATCATTATAAATTTTTATTGTGAAACGCATACCCAGGTTTGATCCAAGGAAAGAAAACCTAGCTCAAAGCCCCCGGATCAAGAGCCTTTCACTGGCATCATGGCCTCCCCCTTCACCCTCCCGTTGAAGGTGAGAGGAGCAGTGAAGACCGTGCAACAACGGATCCTTCAGTGCATGTTGCACAATAAAGTCCGGCTGCTTGCCTCTGTCTTACCTGAGTGTGAGTATGTACTCACCTATTTGTAATTGCAGGGTCGATTCATAGCTCCTGGCCCCGCCTCTTCACTGCTCCATGAGCTTTATCAAACCTTGTCTTAAAACTATGTATGGTTCCTGCCTCCACTACATCATTTTCCAGACTCTTCCACTTCCTGGCAACTCTGTGACTGAAGAAATACTTCGTGTGTGTGTGTGTGTGTGTGTGTGTGTGTGTGTGTGTGTGTGTGTGTGTGTGTGTGTGTGGGTGTGTGTGTGGGTGTGTGTGTGTACGTGTACTCACCTATTTGTGACTGCAGGGGTCGATTCACAGCTCCTGGCCCCGCCTCTTCGCTGGTTGCTACTAGGTCCACTCTCTCCCTGCTCCATTTATCTTATCTCTTCGTAAAGCCATGTACGGATCCTGCCTCCACTACATCACACTACATCACTCTCCAGATTGTTCCACTTCCTGACAACTCTATGGCTGAAGAAATACTTCCTAACATCCCTGTGGCTCTGAGTCTTTAATTTCCAGTTGTGACCCCTTGTTGATGTGCCCCATCTTTGAAATATCCTGACCCTATCCATCTTGTCAATTCCTCTAAGTATTTTGTATGTTGTTATCATGTCGCCCCTATAACTCTTGTTCTCCAGTGTCGTCAGGTCGATTTCCCTTAACCTCTCTTCGTAGGCCATACCCCCTAGCTCTGGGACTAGTCTTATTGCAAACCTTTGAACTCGAGTCCAAGCTCCTGACCCCGCCTCTTCACTGGTCGCTACTAGGTCACTCTCCCTGAACCGTGAGCTTTATCATACCTCTGCTTGTGTGTGTGTGTGTGTGTGTTATTACTGATTGTACATCAAGTTTCTGTTGCAGTCTCTCTAAGGGTACAGTATCAAATGCCTTCTTACAGTCTAAGAGAATGCTGACCCATTCCTCTCTCTCCTGTTACAGTTTGCTACATTGCCACAAAACTCCAATAGACTGGGAAGAAAAAATTAACCGTCCCTGAACCGGTTATCGTTTATAAAATCAACTCTCTACAAGTGCTCTACCTCTCTATTTCTAAATATCTCATCATAGATCATTAATTTTTCCTCGTATTCGATTTCTTCTGTTTCACTAAAGAAAAACTAGCTCCACCTATGTTGGTTTATCCTATTTTGTCTTGTAGTGTCTTCAGTAGGTTGATTCTAGAATTTCTCATTACTACCTCCATCATTTTCATACTCAATACTTCGGATCCTTCGTGTAATTCCCTCTTCTCGTCAATTTCCTGAGTTAATATCTGCATTATGTGATAGTCAACAGCTTAGATACGCTAATGGGTCCAGGGACTGGGCCCAAGTATGTTTACTAAGCAAGTTACAGTGGTAATGAACTATTTATTAAATTCAGAACACTGAGTTTACACAGTCATGAATTCAGTCAGAAAACATTTAAGTGTGGTTATGAGTTATTTACAACAGACAAAGTCAGGGTATTTTTTCCAGAACATCTGGTAATATGCCACTGTGATAAAACACTTTGATATTTCTTCAACATTTGGGAGTCTGAAATTATGGATTTTTTTTATTGCATTCCAGCACATAATGACGTAGGGTATGCATGAAATTAGCCCAAACGGCATAGTTTTAAATTTCTTATGTCTACATCATTTGGTGGTGATAACTCCCAAAGGTACCTATAACTCAGCTGAAGTAGAGCAAGAGTGACGTCCAAAAGTCTGCTGATTTTCTTTTATGTATCGTAGACATGCAGCGCCTCTTGCCTGACCGAATAATAGTGGAACTGACTGTTGCCAATCTTCCCTTGTCTCAAGTTAATGAAATTCAGCTGAAGTTCTTTTCCTATTATTATTCTCAAAATACTACCTGACAAGTAATATTTGTAATCTACTTCCTCCTGGGAGGCATACGTCTTAGCCAGTTCATCACTTCTATCATGCATTTGATGGCCACTGTGAGAGAGAAGCTACGAAAAGTGTACTCTGACGCCAATATCTGAAATTCTAC
The DNA here is from genome assembly GCF_038502225.1 of Cherax quadricarinatus. Lineage (NCBI taxonomy): Eukaryota > Metazoa > Arthropoda > Malacostraca > Decapoda > Parastacidae > Cherax > Cherax quadricarinatus. The sequence goes on from NC_091373.1 coordinate 15,437,596, forward strand.
CACACCTGTGTCTTGCTTCTGACACGAGAATGTCACAATTGACATTCATTTAAGGACATTTATAGATTTTTGGGAATCACTTATAATTTAGGTGTTAAATTTAGACACAGAGACCCATTTGAATGTAAGGATTATACCAAACAGTTCACTTTAAAGGACGGATGCCTGGTTGTTGATGCTTGCTCCAGTTTCTATATAGGAACACTCACTTTGCTTGACAACAACACTACTACTACCAGCTGCACCAGGGGATTGATAAACAGAGCCATTAATATGTATAATTTGTGAAAGAGTGTTGTGTGACTAAAGCATGAATACAGCTTAAAACATCATGCTTGGCTTCAAGACATGACATCATGCTTGGCTTCAAGACGTGATGTAACAGGGATCTTTAGGGGAAAATTAGAGGGATTTAGGAAAATATTTTTTCGTGGTGCAGGGAAGTGTCACTCTTGTCTGACTTAAAGATAGTGCATCTAATTCATCTGAAGGTCACGTCCAGTTTTCGTGATTAATTTGGAGGGTTTGATAGGATTTGCCTCCTAAACATATAATCATCAATGAGGACATTTCTTTCAATGATTCGATTTCTGATGCTTAGAATATTAGGGTCTTGATCTCCAGTCAGTTCCTTTCATTAAAGTATTCTGTGATCAAAATATTCCCAGTCAGTACTTTTGCCTTTGCTCAATTCTTTCTTCATTTTGCTTGAGCCATGATCTATACGAGTATTATTGTTATGTGCACTCAACTGTTATGTGTGTGTGTGTGTATGTGTGTGTGTGTGTGTGTGTGTGTGTGTGTGTGTGTGTGTGTGTGTGTGTGTGTGTGTACATAGTCATAACCTCGGCAACTTCAGCCCCAACACATTTCTCCAACAATCCCTCCTTTATCTTGACAAATGACACAGGCATCCACCACATCCATATACCTCTTTACACACTGTCTACGATTCCTTCTGCTGCCAGGGCTTTACTAGCTCTCTCTCTCTCTCTCTCTCTCTCTCTCTCTCTCTCTCTCTCTCTTTCTGTCTCTCTAAATTTCATGTTATACCTGACTCCGTTTCTTATTCTCATTCTTGTAAATTGAGATAAAATGACTTCGAAGAACGTCCAGATAACTAGTGTACACATGCTTGAAACCCTTGTACACACGCTCAAAACTATTGTACACGTTTTCAAAAACCCTGTACTCGTGTTCGCAGCTCCTGTACACGAGAGAAAAAAAAATCTGTACAGTTTTTCGTATCTTTCGTTGAAGCACGGACACAAGATTTTTTGAGAGTATATAGATGGAAGGAGATTATTTTACATTTCCTCAAGTGGGACGAAAGACATGTTAAAAGGGATGATGAAACTGGAAGGGAAGAGGAGGGGTTATAAGTGTCGAAGGGGTGAAACAGAGGAATTAAATGAGTGGGAGGATGGAACGGGGAGGTTAATGTGCCAAGGGAATGAAACGAAATTGGTTAGGTTTGTCTGGGAAGGGGAAACAGAATGGAATAGATGTGTGGAGGGAATTGGGATGAGGTGAGTTAGATGTACTGGGGAATGGTGGGGGAGGAAGCAGACAGAATGGATCACAACTGTTGAAAATATACAAAATATATCTAGGGGTGACTTGTAGCTTTTTGATTAGTGTTCGGCTTGCAGTCACAAGGGTCTGGGTTCGTCTCCGGGTAGAGTGAACTCCATAGGCAAGCTTTTGCTTCTGTTCAGCTAGTAGTAAATAAGTACCCGAGTGCTAGAAAACATTTGTGTATAAAGAAAAGAAACACTGCGGAAGAGGAATTGTTTTGGACAACGTTATGCTCTGTGTAGGGCTTCAATTCATAATAACGTAACACTCTTTTCAGTGTATCTTTGTGGAAAGTGATATCTGTTACGAAGAGTGTAGACTTTTAGGCTTTTAGAAATGTTGCGCCCCCCTCCTCCCATCAAAAGAAAGACTGTCTTGAAACATGTATCTTTCCTTTACTTGGATCTAACAGTTGTGCGTAGCATCCTGGGAGGTGTTGAGGCGTGCTTAGCAAGGACTAGGCTATATTATATAGCTGAAGCAGAGGTTACAAGCTGTAAAAAGGGTATCTGAAGACAAAACCTTCTCGCTACCTCAACTGTTTCATTTTCTATCTTGTTTCTACATATCCTGCTTCCTTTACAACTTTTTTTTTCCTATCCATTTTTATTTACCTATCATGTTTTCAGTTTTTATTCTCCTGCTATTTCATTCATTAACCCTTCCTCTCATAACAACTTTTTCTTGTCCATAATTTTCCCTTCCCTCCTTTTTTATAACTTTTATCTCTTATCTCTTTTCATTCCTTTCTATTCTTTATATAATTTTCTCTTGCTGCATCCCACCAAGAAGAATGGTTTAACTTCGTCAGGGATTAGACTAGACCAGCCAGGGAGGTATTGACGAATCTTATGCTCTCTTATACTAGGTTCTCTGCAGTCCCTCTGTGAACTGGATTAACCAACACTTTCAAATATTTGTGGGTCTGCCAGACGACGTAATTGCTTTGTACACATCTGATTCTTGCATAAACAGTAGATCTGCATTGGAGACAGTGGTGTTAGAGATTCTGGTGCCTCTGGCAGTGTGCTTACCTCCCAGTGCTTCAAAATTGTTGTCATCCTAGGAAGAATTTTATCTTCGATGGGAATTATTGTAATTATCCAACTGTATTGCATTCTTTCGTTTTTTTCCTTGTCTGAATTCTGGTTTTCTCACTGTCGGTGGAGCGAATGTTGGGTCTGACTCGTTTCCCTTTTGTACTAATGGGGAAGGAGAACCAAGTTGTCAGGTCTAAGAAAATTTCTTGATATGATGATCAACGAGGTTAGCGACTTGTCGCCTCTTGCCGGCACGGTTAAGCAAACACTATCAAACAGTAGCAAGTAGTACCATATTTTGATGGTGGGTGGAGCAGGTTAGAGGAGCCTCCCCTTATTTTCTCAAGAGGTCTATGAGTTTTCCAGCTGGGTGTGGACGGGCTGCTATGGGAATATGTGGGAGGATCCTGATACCTGTTGCTCTGACTGAGTTTCTGAAGTTGTCTGATAGGACGAAATTTACCAACATGTGTTTAGGTGCTTGGGAAAGCTGTGAATCATCACTTTCTGTGGAAAGACATCCTGAACCAGAATAGTTACTACGTTTCCGTTAGCAAGAACAAAAAGGCGCAAGTGTGTGACTAATTAATGGTCCAAGTAGGAATGAAATGTCGTCATAAGCTTCTCTCCATTATGTGCTGGTTATTTGTGTATATTACCCTGAAGAACATAAATCTATAAAGAGGGTCTGCACTTGCCTCTTCTAACATTGCCAGACGTGCAGTTTACTTGGCTGCCAGTTTCCTCCTGATTACTATCCATTCAATTAGCTAGTGTGTGTGGACAAGGCTCAATATACTGGGTCAGGCTAGTGTGTGGATGGGGGTTCAATATGCTGGGTTAGGCTCGTGTGTGGATGGGGGTTCAACATGTTGAATCAGACTAGTTTGTGGATGGGGGTTCAACATGTTGAATCAGGCTAATGTGTGGATGGGGGTTCAACATGGTGGATGAAGGTAAGGTGAACAGTGGATGAAACTGGCTTGTGGAGTACTGCGTCCTACCGTGATGGTCTGGTGGTGTTAAAAATGCAGGAAGGAGGTAATAGGAAGCAGTCACTGTACACTTGGGTGATTTCTCTGCACCAGGACTTAAAATAATTCTCTTATTATTATTAACTTTGTCTTAAGTAAAACTAAATAATATTTATTCTATAGCATATTGCGAAAGATAGGAATATATGCATTGGTGACTCAGCGGGATACACTATAAATTTTGTTTAATACTATTTAACATTGGCTATGAAGCTCCTTCCCCTCCACCACCTGTCTTTTTAAGTATTATTCATGTGTTTTGAAGTCAGCAGCGGCTTTGAAGTCAGCATGCTGTTGCCCCTCACCCCTCCTACCACTCCCTCAGCTAACCTCACCCTCGCTCAATTTCCATCGCTGGCTCTATTTCCACCTTTATCTTTACCCAGTCTCTTACACTAACCCCGCTGTAGTGCGAGTAGTGTAGGACCTATTATATACTTGTGACCTGTTTCCAAAGTTTTTCTACCCTCGCAGCTGGGGCCAGACTTGTCTTTTGCTTTTATGTTCAACAAGGCTATTGGCGACACGCTGGCCCACATATCCATTACAACCTGGTTGATCTGGTGCTTAGTTTAGGTAGTAATCAAGCTTTCTCTAGAAAAGTCTACCTTGTTCCAGAAGTATTTCTGATATCTGCCGTCAGCAAGTTTAAAAGTCTTGGATGAAGGCTGTTGACAGTGTGCTCCTGTAGTGTTGATGGCTTTCCTGTTTTTCACTAGGTTTAGCTTACACTTCCTCCCATATATCTTACTTTAGTACTTGGGACTAGGCCTTCAAGTATCGTTTGTGTATATATTATCAGGTGCCTCATCGTTCCAGTGACAACATTCCCAGAACTTTTAGGCATTCCTAGTAGTTTAAATACGTTATTAGTTTTTTTTGTGTGTGTGTTTGTGTGTGTGCAGTCAGAACTCTCTGCATTTTTTCCAGCTCTGATGTTCTTCCTTCCTTGGCTGGAGCCATCAACACCAAACAATATTCTAAATTTGAGTGCACACGTAATTTCAATATTGTCGCCAATGACATCATTACTATTGATTTGAAAATTCTCATTATCAACCTTGATATTTTTTGGTTGTTATTTGCGGCACTTGCCTTATTATTTTCTTTATACGACAGGTAATTTGACATTATTTGACCCAAGTCTTGTACATGTTGCTTTCAGTTTATGAAATGGTCTTCCTGTGTTTGTATTCAATTCTATTTTTGAGATTTTCCATTCTTTCCACATCTGAGCACTGGGTATTTATCACCAATAAACATAAGAACATAAGAAAGAAGGAACACTGCAGCAGGCCTACTGACCCATGCGGAGCAGGTCCATGTCCCCTCCCACCGGATTAGCCCAATGATGCACCCAGTCTGGTCACCTCCACTCAAGGAAGGAGCACGGCACCAGACCCAGCAGCACAAGCTAGTCAGGTCCAACTCGCACTCACCCACACCCACTCATGTATTTATCTAACCTATTTTTAGAACTACACAACGTTTTAGTCTGAATAACTGTACTCGGGAGTTTGTTCCACTCATCCACGACTCTATTACCAACCAAGTGCTTTCCTATATCCTTCCTGAATCTGAATTTTTCCAACTTGAAACCATTGATGCGAGTCCTATCTTGGGTGGAAATTTTCAGCACGCTATTTACATCCCCTTTTTTTTTATTCCTGTTTTCCATTTATACACCTCGATCAAATCCCCCCTAATTCTACGCTTTTCGAGAGAGTGCAGATTCAGGGCCCTCAGTCCATCCTCATAGGGAAGATTTCTGATACATGGGATCATCTTTGTCATCCTCCTCTGTACGTTATCCAGAGCATTTATATCCATTCTGTAATACGGTGACCAGAACTGAGCAGCATAATCTAAATGAGGCCTAACCAAGGATATATAGAGTTGAAGAACAACCTGAGGACTTCTATTATTTATACATCTATATATGAAGCCAAGAATTCTGTTAGCTTTATTGCGAACACTAATGCACTGTTGTCTTGGTTTTAGATTACTGCTAACCAGAACTCCTAAATCCTTTTCGCAATCAGTAGTATTAAGATCTACATTATTTAGTTTATATGACGCATGGTTATTTTCCTGTCCAACATTTAGAACTTTGCATTTGTCTATATTAAACTGCATCTGCCACTTCTCCAACCATTGCATCAAGCTATTCAAATCATTCTGGAGTGCTCTAGTGTCCTCATTAAAATTAATTGGACGGCCTATTTGGTGTCATCAGCAAATTTGCTTATGTCGCTATTTATTCCCTCATCTTTGTCGTTTATGTAAATTGTGAGCAACAACGGGCCCAACACTGACCCCAGTGGAACTCCGCAAACTTTCTGCTGCCTATTTGTCAGCCATGCCTCTACCCAGGAAAAAATTTCTCCTCCTATTTCGTGTGCCTTAAGTTTCCTCAATAGCCTCTGATGTGGAACTCTATCGAAAGCCTTACTGAAGTCCATATACACAATATCATATTCATTACCATGATCTACCTCCTCAAACACCTTAGTGAATAAGTAAATTCGTAAGACATGAACGCCCCTTTGTAAAACCGTGTTGAGATTCATTAATCACTCTGTGCCTATCAAGATGGCTACGAATTGCTTCGGCAATTATTTATTCCATAAATTTTTCCACTATGGAGATAAGGATTATTGGTCTATAGTTCGACCTGCCTTGTAAATAGGTATTACATTTGCCATTTTCCACTTATCAGGCACTATGCCAGTATGTAGTGATATGTTAAAAAGATTAGCCAAAGGTATGCTAAGTTCCTCTTTACATTCCTTTAACACCCTTGCAAACAGTTCATCAGGATCTGGGGATTTGTAAGGTTTTAGTTTCTCTATTTGTCTGAGGACCATGTCACTAGTTACCGCAATCGTGCATAGTTGTGATGTAGTTCAGCTGGGCTTGTGAGGTCTCTAGGGAGACCTAATTATATGGTCGTCTCACATAGTTTATCGTCCTGTTCTACACAGTCTATTCTTTCAGGAATATCGCTAGTATTTTCCTAGGTGAAAACTGAGAGGAAGTAGGTATTAAGAATTTCACACATCTCCTTATGACTGTCAGTGATCTGACCGGAGTTACTCTTAAGTGGGCCAATCTTGTCCCTAATCTTACTTTTGTATACCTGAAAGAACCTTTTTGGGTTTATCTTTGAATCCCTTGCGACCTTAGCCTCACAATCCCTTTTTACTTTTCTTATTCCTTTCTTTATTTCTCTCTTTAATTGAATATAGATTTCTTAACTGCCCATCCCCTCTTTTGATACGCCTATATATGCCTCTCTTTTGACCAATGAGATGTTTTAATCTATTGTTCATCCATTTGGGATCATTCTTGTTAGATATAATTTCCCTACTCGGAACAAAAGTTGTCTGGGCAGCTAGAACTATGCTCTGAAAAACGTCATATTGGCAACCAAGATCACCTACCTGACCCATAGTCAGGACATCCCAATTTAGCCCACCCAGGTAATTTTTCAGTTCCACGAAGTCGGCCAAGCGAAAATCTGGGACAGTGATTTGATTGCAGTTGTCTGGGTAATTCCATGATATATTGGAACTAAGTGATTTGTGATCACTTTCCCCAAGCTCATCATTAACCTCAAGATTATTAATTAGTGACTCTTTGTTGGCAAGAACCAAGTCAAGCAGATTGTTTCCTCTAGTTGGTTCTGTCACAACCTGTTCTAAAAAGCAATCCTGAACCGTATCAAGAAAGTCACTAGACTCAAGATTTCCTGTCATATTGTTCAATCAATTTGTCTAAAGTTAAAATCTTCCATTATCACAACATTTTCATATCTAGATGCCTTATGAATTTCGTTCCATAACAGCTTACTGCACTCCCTATCAAGGTTTGGAAGCCTATAAGTCACACCCAAAATTAATTTGTCACGACCCTCGAGAAACTGTAGCCAAACAGATTCTGTGTTCGATGTTTCTAATCTTATATCATTTCTAAGACAATTTAAATTTTCTCTGACAGACATCACCACTCCACCACCCTTCCTGTTGAGGCTATCAGTGTGGAATAGTTTATAACCCTGTATGTTGCATTCAGAAGGCATTTCTCTAGCTTTCAGGTTGAACCAGGTCTCTGTTATACCAATAATATCTATAATACCTACACTTGCAAGTAATCTTAACCCATCTATCGTATTTCTTAGACTCCTACTATTTGTATAATAAACCTTAAGGGAGCTAATCACTCGTTGCCCTCTACTATCTCTCTTTGTTTGTTGATCAATTGATTTGCCATTACTAGCAATTTTATTTTGAATACGTATTGTCTTTTAAACATATCCCTGAGGTATCCCGGTAATAACTGCTGTTTTTAACCCTAATACTGCAGCCTGAGTGTTTCCCACAAACCCATACCTCTATAATCTATCAGTTTAAATTCCTAGACAAGTCATCAATTACCCTCTCAATCGAATTGGCTAATGCATCCACTCCATCCTCAGAGAGATGAACCCCACCCCTTGCATACATATCACGTTTACCAAAGAATAGGTCCCAGTTATCAATGAATGAGACTGCAAGTTCCTTGCATTACCTGTCTAGCAAGCAATTTATACCAATTGCCCTAGACATCTATTCATTGCCCACTACCTTTCTAAGCAAGATGCTACATATGACTGGGATCCCTCCCTTAGACCTAACTACTTCTATGGCTGACCTGTACTTATCCAGCAGCTCCTGTCTCCTGCCCTTCGCAATGTCATTACCCCCAGCACTAATACAGATAATGGGCTTGTTCCCATTACATGACATAATATTATCCAACCTGCTGACTATGTCACCAACACCAGCTCCAGGAAGGCACACCTTCTATTGTCTGTCCACAAAGGATGATACGAAGCTGTGGTTAATTTTTTTTTACCTGTCTACTACAAGGATGAGATACAGTAAAGGCGCCAGGACAGTGCCTTGGGGAACGATACATTTTGCCTTGTTTACTACTATTCCTTATGATCCATTCATTAGGAAATCGATAATTCATTTTCCTTTGGTTTTCTTCCATAGCCTCCGAGGCTATGGGAGGAAGCAAAAACAAACACAAAACAAAAGAAAAAAAAAGACAAAGACGAAAAGAAGCAAAGAGGCAAGACGTTCAGTAGTTGTAACAAACATCTCCTTTTAATTTCATGTCTATTTGGGTTGTGTAGGTCATGCTTAACACCACCCTTTCAAAAACTTTTATGATTTACGATGTCAGTTCTACAAGTCTGTAATTTTCCCCATTGCTTTTCTGAATCCTTTGTGTAGAGAAACTGTGGCTGTACTTTTTATGGTCCTTGGGATTGTATCAGCTCTTCCTGTCAGCATAGTTGCTGATCCCTGTATTCCCTGTATTATATAGCATAGCATATTAGTATCCTCCATGTGCTTTAGACACGAGATCCCTCGTAGGCCTTTGGCTTGGAGTGACGTCATAGGGATACACATGGGCAGTGATCCCTCTGTCCCGGACTCACTCGGCGGCAGACCGACAGAACGTGAACAGGCTTGGCACCGGGCTCCATCTCTCATCTCAGTCTGACAATATATTTACCATCCTACAAGTGTGTCTACTTTCAACCTGTGATATCTCCATTCAAGAACCCTTTACGATAAATGGTGCCAGCGGTGAGCCTGTAATTCTGACGATTACAGCGATTTCTGGAGATAAAATTTCGACCAGCAAGACGGCCATTTCGTGTGACCAGTAGGCCTAACGACTACCGAGGTTCACCCCATCCAGCTACCTCAAGCCAGCTACTCTACCAGCTTCTACATTATTCACTGGTCAGTCTCTTTGTATTAGTGTTAACTGCTTTTTGCATTACTCCCGAGGGGTTGACCCGAGTTTGCAAAATAAGCCAGCTTCCAGTCTGTGGTGGGGGAGTCAGAACACCCGAGCCCAGTCCAGCCTAGCCTACTCCATCCAATTATTTTGCCTGCCAAGCCAGCTTCCACCCCTGCTGTGCTCATCGTGTGAAGTTATCAAGCTATTCTGTGTGAAGGGTTAAGATAAGCCAGCTAGCAACTAACCCAGGTGTCTTACCCCAGTACTCAGGCAAGCCACGTGACTAGTCTTCATCGCTTGTGATTCAAGTTCCAAGCATTCTGAGTGCTCCTTGTCATCCTTGTGGTGTTGTAGTATTTCGTGGGTTTCTTCTAAGCCAGCCGGCTTAGAATTATCTTCGCGGCAGTGTGGGTTTTCTCAGTGAGGCTTACGACGTTCAACCCATAAGCCCAGCCACTCACGATCACGTGTGTCGCACCATTGCCGGTCTCAGACGCCTTGCTCAGCCATCACCCACAAACCCAACTAAAGTCGGCCATTACAACTCATCTACCTCATCAGTGTTTTGGTGCACTGCTAAGGGTTGTAGCACCATATTTTAAGGACCACATAGGGGGTCAAGAGCTAGAGTGTGTTCGCGCCATCTTTAAAAAGCCTCCTATGTGTTGTCTCTCGCCGATTTAAGCGCAATTCTACGATCATCTGTGCAGAGGACAGCAGCAAGACGATAAAAACAATCCATCAATCTCATTTTTTTCAAGTGTTACAGCTATAATATTTTTTTTTTAGAGACATTTGCGAGTGTTGAGACATTTCTTTTGTGTTCCCAGTGAATTTTTCTCTTAGTGACATTCAGTGACTCTTGATCAGACTCAGTGTTTATCATGTACTGATTCTATTAATTTCTTTTAATCTCCTTAATTCAGTGTTAATTTTCGTGTATTATTTTATATCTGTTGTGTTGTGTTTCTTTTTATACACACTTGAAGTAAGTACTTAGTGTTTCCTTTGTTGTGTGTGCAACATATGAGCAGTATAGAACTTGTGTTTAAACTTCAGAATTCCAGTGAATTAACTCAGTAAATTTTTCACCTCATATTCTGCATCACAACTCAGTGTTGTCTGTTATTTTTTTCTTCCCAGCATTTGTGTAATTTTATTATTTTTGTTCCCTGTGTGTTGAACATTCTTGTGTTCATATTCCTTTATTCAGCCAGTGTTTAATTTGTCTTATTTCCACAGACAATAGTGCCATTTTTAATGCCCCAGCAAGAACTCATGTTTACAAAAATTTTTAACACATCAAGTTTCATTGCAAGAAAATTCTAGTACTGAGTTTATGTTGATGTGTTGTGTTCTGCATCACTGTAAGTGTTCAACCCTCTGTTTTGTTATGTATTTTTTTTGCACCTATTATTTTTTTTCATATTTTATTGAACAAATTCACTCTTAGTGCAATTTTTAAGTTCTCCTTCTAAAGTAAATTGTTCTTTTGCTTGTTGTTTAAGTGCAGTTAAGAGTTAAAGTGTTCATTCCTTGATATATTTCTTTTCTTGTGTGTTATAATTTTTATTATTGCACATTGACTCATTTTGCAATAATTCTTGTGCAAATATTGTGTTGCTATTAAAGTTTTTCTTGCAGAAAATTTTATGCAGTGTTGTGCAATACAGTTTCTTACAGTGCAGTTTCTTATGCTCTGTTCTGTGCATAGTATTTTATTCTGTCTGTCATTTTAATTTTTAATTTCAGTGAATTGTGTGTTTGTTTTAATTTTTGCACAAGTTTATTGAGTCCATTTTATCATTTTATTGTGTATTTCCTTGTTGCATTGAAAGTAAAGACAACTCACTGTGCCATTTATTCAATTTAAAGTAAAAATTGGGCATATTAGATTTGAGCAAAGTAAAAGTTCTCTTGATTTTCAGTGTTTGTTAAGTTGAATATTTTTTTTTTTTCTTGTGTGAGTTCTTTGCTTACTGTGTAACTTGTCAATTTTTAATTACTTATGCAGAATAGTTAAGCATTTTCTTCCATTTAAGTTCACTGTGTTGTGTGTTCCTCAGTTATCATTTTCTTTGTTCTCTAAATTCTAGTTTTTACATTTTGGCAAACATGTCTCAAGTTTTCTCTAGCGATGCCTCAGCACTTGCTGCTAGTACAACCATTAATGTGTCAGCCCAAAATTCGAGTAACTCCGTATCAAACGATAGACATACTCAGACTTCTGGCATGCGTAACTTCACTCGTGATCCGTATGATGCTATGCCATTATTCAATGGTGACCCAGACAACCTTGAAGGTTGGTTTACTGCAGTTAGAGCCAGAGCTGACGCTTCAGTTGATGGTCCCCCATCTGAGAGTCTTTTAATAAGTATCGGAAAGGAGAGTCTAGCCCGTTCTTCAGCTGCCTCAAATGTATTTAAATTAATTCGAATGAAGGACTTCCAAGATCTGACCAGGTGGCAAGATTATGAACAGTTAATTCGCAATTATCTTGAACCAGTGCGAGAAACCGATCCGTTCGTTGTTCTCAAAGAATTAGTTTGCACAGCCCCGAGACCAGAAGAGTCATTAGAGGAGTTTGCTCTCCGTCTCAATAACCTAATGTCCTCATTTGTTAAAGCAGGCCGAAATTCAAGATATCTTAACGATAGTGATAAACCAGCCCTTGATGGGTTTGCCAGATTAGCTGCCTTTGGAGTCGTTAAACAACTAATGCCACCGACATCTAAGTATGTGTACAATTCAAGTCCGCTAGATGCTAATATGGGACCGCTTAAAGCTCTAATCCATGTACGAAATTTGTGTCCCGAGGGATCCTTCCCTTATCGTAGGTCTATGCCAAACACCTTGTCCAATCCTGTACCTCCTTTAGTTTGTGCTACTACCAAACCTCCCAACCGCAATCACTCACGCTCATCATCCAAAGCAAGTGTTAAGAGCTATCATTCCCGTAACACCCATAGTACGTACAGTAACCACAGTCAAATAATTTGCTACAATTGTGGTTTCCGTGGCCATATCGCTAGTAATTGTTATGCCAGTTACCCTAAGAAGCGTCGTACTGATGATGAGTACCAGTCAGATCTTCCCTACTGTACTCATCATAGAATTCATGGACATGATACATCTGAGTGCAATGCGCTCTACAATATGCGGTACTCTAGATCTTTCCATGGCCGTTCCAACCGCAGAGCCAGGAGAGGAAACAGACGTCGTGGTTCACAGTCTAATCAGAACCAGGCTCATTCTTCCAATTCGGGGGAATTAGAGCGCCCCAGTCAAACCGCCCAATGGTGACGGTAAGTGATAATGAGTATGCCATCCCCGTTCACAATTCCTTTGAAGCCTTAAGCAGTCTCGAGAATGACAATCCTGCTGATGATGTGGCTTCACACGTCTCTGACGTAGAGGAATTTGGGGATGAAGTAGAAGATGCTTTCTCCGATGATAACTCAACTTCCTGTTTGCATATGAGTTCTAATGCAACGATTGGTCCATTAGTACAAGCTTCTGTCCATAATGCGCCCGTTCATGTGTTCATGGACTCTGGTGCGCAAGTTAATATCATTAGGTCTAGCTTGTTTAAAGAGAAGCGGTTACGACGTATCCTCCTCGTTGAACCAACTACTGTAACCTTCCTTGGTGGAGTAGCTGGTTCTCTTCTGCGAGTCCGAGGTCAGACTTCACTCACCTTTACTATCCAAGGCAGAGACTTTACTGCTGTTTTTCTTGTTGTCGACCAGATTGCTTTCCCTGGTGACCTTCTTCTGGGATTTGCTTCCATGCGAGACTTACGCATTGTGCTCGACCCGTACCGATGGCATGCCCAAATAGATGACTTAATCGTTCCATTCTGGGGTTACCAGCTTGGATCAGAAATCTGTCATACTGCTGCAGAGTATGATGTACGCATTAAGTCCTTACAAGCCAATGCAATTTCCAGTAGCGTACCCAAGCGGTCAGGCACTGGTAATTCTGTCACTCCCATTAGTGTTCCACCTATACCTTCAGACTTGCAGGATAGTGTTCCGTTGCCTCAAGTGTCCGAGGACACTCAGACTGCCTTGAGTGCACAGCCTATCCCTGCAATGACTGCTAGTTCGAGTAGTAGTTTCTCCACAGGGGATGCCTTGTCAGAAAACGATTACTTGGAACTAGTAATGCCATCTCTTGTTGATGTCACATGCCGTTTGCAGAAAGACGTCTCTGTTGCGGCTAGTGCTCTCACTAGAGTGTCTGTTGTTGTTCCTAATGTTCCAGATGGTGATACCGTCCTAGTTGACAGTGATTCCTGCAAGGTCAAAGGTTTATTTGTTGAACCTTCCTTACACATTGTAAGAGACAGTAAGATCCATTTACTCCTTGCTAACACTTTGGGTCACAGTGTTCGTCTCAGAGCAAATACCAACCTCGTTGACCTAGTTCACTATCCTTACCCTGTTCAAGTACAGGATGACGTGTCACCTGACCAGTGGGTCGGTGCTATTTCTACCGGGGAGACCTCATCCACTTCTCCGGATCAATCTGTTTCACCAGTTGAGGAGAAAGACTTAGCTCCTACTGACTTCCCAGACGAAGTCAAGCGTTTGTTGACTCTGTTGAACAAACGTCGTAAAGCTATTGCCTTACCAGGTGAGAAGATGGGTATAACGAACTTATTGTCCCATCGTATTCCACTTGAACCTGGTACTAGACCTATTTACATACCTGCGTACAGAATGCCTCATTCACAAGTTGCTGTCGCAGAGGAACTGATCAATCAAATGCTCAATGATGGAGTTATTGCACATAGCAATTCACCCTGGAATGCGCCCTTGATCCTAGTGCCTAAGAAGGATGGCACTTGGCGCCCGGTGATTGACTTTAGGAAGTTAAACGCGAAAACCATTCCAGATCGTTTCCCACTTCCTGTACTAGGTGACCTTTTACGCAATATCGGAGATAACAAAGTCTTCTCGACCCTAGACTTGTTACAAGGGTTTTGGCAAGTCCCTCTTCACGAGGACAGCCAAGAGTTAACAGCTTTCTCCACTCCCACAGGTCATTATCATTTCCTCCGTATGGCGTTTGGATTACGATCGTCTCCTATCACGTTCTCTAGACTCATGACCAATATCTTTAGAGGTCTGATAGGTAAAGCACTTATGGTGTACTTAGACGACGTAATCGTCATGTCCGAAGACGTGGACACACATCTGAAAAGACTTGATACAGTACTTGGAAAGCTTGAAGAAGCAAATTTAAAGATCAAACTGTCTAAATGCCAATTTTTCAGATCAGAAATTAAGTTTCTTGGTCACGTAGTCACTCCTAGAGGGGTTACGACTGACCAAAGTAAAGTAACAGCAGTACTAAATTTTCCAACTCCCAAAACCGCTGATGCCGTAAGATCCTTTGTGGGCTTAGCAGGTTTTTATAGATCTTTCATTGCTAATTTTTCTTCCATAGCTGCTCCTCTAACTGAGTTGCTTAAGAAAGATGCTCCTTTTAGTTGGACCTTCCGTCAAGAAAAAGCATTCCAAACTCTAAAAGAAAAGCTAACATCTGCTCCCATTTTGAAATTCCCAGATTTTTCTAAGCCCTTCTATCTGACAACTGATGCTAGTTCCATTGGCATAGGTGCCGTACTAGCTCAGAAGACTGATAGCAAGTACAACGCAGTTGCATTTGCTAGCCGAGTCCTTACGAAGGCTGAACGTAATTATACAGTAACGGAGCAAGAAGCTTTAGCAATAGTGTGGTCTTTAAAGCACTTCCGAGACATCATTTACCAGTACCCTGTTCATGTTTTGACAGATCATGCGCCACTGATACCTTTATTCCAGAACAAACAGCCTACTGGAAGGTTAGCCAGATGGTCCTTGACTATCCAAGAGTTTAATCCCACTTTTGAACATTTACCTGGCAAGTCAAATGTAGTCGCAGATGCTTTATCGCGACACGTTAGTGTAGTTACTGCAGATCCTCCATTTACTGTCGAGGATGTCAAAACTGCACAAAGAATAGATCCCATGTGGTCTGGTGTGATTCGATTCCTTCTCCAGGAAGATCTCATTCTTGCTGTAAAGCCACCAGCACCCATTAGTGACTTTGTAATGAGTCAGGAATTACTGTATCGAACAGCCGAGTTGGGTACTCCAAGCAGAAGAGTTTACCAGTTAGTAATTCCACAGTCACTAGTGAACGTAGCTCTACAGCTAGTTCATGATGCACCAGGTGTTGCACACCCTGGTATGGATCGTTCTGTGAAACAAGCCAGAATGAAATACTTTTGGCCACGTATGGCAACTGACATTTCCGAGTATGTTAAGAAATGTAGTGTCTGTATGCAGCATAAAGGAAATGTCAATGGTCCTAACCCAATCCAAGTGTACCCAACCACTAGCGAACCGTGGGAAAGAGTTGCCCTTGATTTGTTAACTAATTTTAAATGTTCCCTCCAAGGCAACAAACATCTGTGTGTTATGGTAGACCATTTCACCAGATATTGTGAGCTAGTTCCTATTGCAGATAAGACTGCAGAGACAGTAGCTAAAGCGTTTAAAGAACGCATTATCTGCAGGCATACCACCCCAAAGTCCTTAGTAACAGATAATGGAGGTGAATTCTGTAATGAGATTCTTGAAAATTTGTGTACTTTATACAAGATCTCTAAATCCACCATTGTTCCTCATCATCCTGCCAGCAATGGGTTAGCCGAAAGAACAAATAAGAAAGTACTTGATGTTCTGAGAGCCACTATCAACCCCAATAGTGAAACTTGGGATGAAGTTATACCAGATGTCCAGTGTGCCATGAATTCTGCTTACAATGCTTCCATAGGTGATACTCCACATTATGCATTGTATGGTGTAGACAAGCGTTTACCCTATGAGTTGTTATATTCTACTCCGAAACCTAATTACAACCCTGATGATTTCGTAGCAACTCGTACCAGCTTAGCTCAAAGTGTTTTTAGAAGAATCCGTGAAACACTTCATAAATCAACAGCAGAATTTACAAGAGTCGCAAACACTCGAGCAAAGCCATCTAAAATCAAAGTAGGTTCGAGAGTTATGCTGATTAACTTTAACAAAACGTCTGCAATGCCAAAGCTTGATCAAAAGTTTGTCGGACCTTATCGAGTAGTTGAACATATCACTGGAAATAAGTATAAGGTTAGAGAAATTAGTACTGGCAAATACAAAGAATCGCATTTAGATCATATGAAATTAGTATGCGATGTTGAGGATATTGATACCCAGACTAATGAGACAGACTCTGACAATCCTCCTGATCCTGTACTCTCTACCTCAGATACTCAGTCAGATACTCAACCTGAATGTCGTTACTCCTTGCGTACTCGACAAGTAATGAGAAACCCGCAAGTATCTTTTGTAGATATTCCTTCAGATCTCTCTCAGTCAAGGCATGTGTTAGCCATTGCAGAGGAATTCGACCCTCTCAGAGATGATAACCATTCTGCATACGTAAACCTTACCCTCGCAGAATTGGGTTTAAATGTACATAGTCTGTATAATTAGATGTCCGAGATGAATGAAATTGTCAACTGTGTGTTTATTATTAGCTGATCAGTTTGTTGGAAATTTTTCGTGTTCACGTTCCCTCCGTATTCTGAGAATTAACAGTCTAGATTTGTGTGCACCGAATCTGCCTTTCTGTTAAACACTTCTTTGTATATAATTATTCTTCCTCAGAATCCGTAGAGTGCATGAATACAGATCGATCGATCAATTCCATCCATATTGTATAATGAATTGTTCTTATAGTTTGTAATGCATTATGTTAACACCCTCTATGTAATGTCCATTATGATACCATCCATTAGTTCTAAGATATATATGAATTTGTTATTGTATAGAATCAGCCCAGATCCGCCTGCCTGTTCAGCCTATAGTATAGTAGTGTATGTCGGGACGACATACGTAACATGACCGAGCTGTCAGCATAGTTGCTGATCCCTGTATTCCCTGTATTATATAGCATAGCATATTAGTATCCTCCATGTGCTTTAGACACG